>NW_027417902.1:0-123485 GCF_009905375.1 Apium graveolens | reverse complement strand
GGGCGTGCATGTAGGAACACCAGGTATTAAATGGAGGAAAAAGAGGAAACTGGATAAGGCCGAATCTTTTACCTAAAATCCTGTGTCTGTGTCCCAGGGGATAACCGCTTTTTATTTATGTGATAATACTTATCACATCTTCTCCATTTCTGTCTCATTTTCACACCCTCCCCCCTTCTGGTAACACGCACACTTACCATATCTCTCGTTGCTCCGCTACTATTAAGTATTCAACCTTAACTTTCTTTCTTATTTTATATAATATATCTTTATCTACAACTACTTGTTGTCGAAGAATGGGGTTTGCTTCTCGTGATGTAAAAGTTGAGGAGGAGCATGGTGTGATGATGGATCATGGAGGTTTCAACAAGTTTGAATTTTCAGGCTCTGATGATGATGGGATATCGAGCGTTGGTTCTGTGGATTCTTTTGGTGATAGTAGTAGTCATAATAATAATTCTTCATCAGAAGTCAATTCTTCTCTATTTTCGTCACCCAACTCTTCTTTTCACACTCTAACAACTCCTCCCCTCCATCTGTCATAAAATTTAAATATTCTCGCCCACATATTTTCCGACCATAACTTAAATTAGGTTTCTTACTAGTTGTTGACGGAGAAATCTGGTAACAACAAAGATTAAGGTTTCTCGCCGGAACTAAGATCTGTGACGGTGGTTCTTTGCCGGAAACTTAAGCGGTGTGTGGTTGTTTTAGGCTGAGATTGATCAGAGTAAGTGGTGGATCTCTTATCAGCTCTCAACTTCTTACCCTCTCAATGTGCCTACGTACCCTTTATATAGGGATCAAGCCTGACGTACTTCTCGCAGAACAAGAAGTCTGATGAGTTTAGACTTCTTACTCCTAAGCCCAGTAGAAGCCCATCTAATATCCGTTTTCCGCTAGCTTTAGGAATGTCCAACTATGAGGCCCAACTGCGAAGGCCCAAGGCTCGTCCGTAATCGTAGGACTTCACGGACAGTGCATCTCCCTGCGCAAGGATAACACTCCGCTACAGCTATCTCCCTTAATTTACGAACGCAGGTATAGCCACGGTTCACCCCCAAGTGCCAGACGCGTTTCTATCCCCCGAATGAGGATAACCCACCAGATAGCAGGACAGGTGATCCCAAGCTCTTGGGTGCAAAGTGCAGGATGACTCCAAAGTTCTCCAACGAGGACACCCGTTGAATACAAGAACAGAGTTCCCAAAGCACACACCAAAGTTAATCCCGCATCCCCAACGAGGACACCCGTTGAATACAGGAGGAGGCCTTCAATCATCAGGCATACCCCTGGAGCCCTTCAAGCTTTTCACGAACATCCCCTTCCTTGACCGCCTCAAGGAGGGAATTCTTCAAAGAGTACCTGCAACAAATACATTAGTAAAAATAACCTCCATTGCTCCTCTCCAGGCAAGCTTTGTTCTGAAATCATCATTGAGAACACACAGACCACTCACAGGACGCGTCCTATTAGATTGGACGCGCCCTCACCCTCACGAGACTTGCACCGCCTCCTCAAAAACTATCATGCACAACATTCCACTCCCTATGGCGCGTCATGGTAAATGTAGGCGCGTCCTACAACGTCCATCGCCGCAAGACCTCATGTGCCAAGCACTTTATAAATATTGACGCGTCCGCACAGCTTGGGCGCGTCCTTGCTTGATCATGCACTCTCCACGCTCTATAACACATCCCTTCTCAAACAGGCGCGTCCTGTAGGCTTGGACGCATCCTCACTTCCACAACGCAATACCGAGTTTGACTGTAACTAGCCCGCATTTGACCCGAGTCAATTCAATGCCAAATTTTGGGTATAACAATTACCCCCCAAATTCCATTTGCAGTTAAAAACAAAATTGGAATTTCTTTCCAAAAAAGCGAAATTTGGCTCACAAGACGCGTCAATGACAGAGGACGCGCCTTTCCTTCACTCCATATCCGTGGTGTACAGCTGTCGCCCACGTAAGCTGACTACCCTCTATAAATATCTTCCTCCAACCCACAATTGCACCTTATTCTTTTTCTCTCTGGAAACCACCATTACAGCCGCTCTTAAGCTTTTGGCTCCAAATCCCGACGATTTAGCCTCCCATTACTTGATTTCTCTTGCTCAATCAACTCCCCAACTCAAAAGGTACACAAATCTCCTCTTATTTCTTTATTTAGCCAAGTACATTAGTTTTAATGAGCAAGAAACCGTTCATATGCTTCGAGTTTTCATGCATTGTTCTTCATGCTCTTTTGTGTGTATATGTGTATGTATAGGCAAATATAACATATTTAGCTTCCCTGATCTCCCAACTACATGTTTCTGGGATTTTATCATATTTCCCCCAAATTGCTAACAGTCGATTAACATTCCACCATTGTAACCATGTAGGACGCGTCTTCCCATTAGGGCGCGTCCTGTATCTCCTAATTTAAGACATGTTTAAGTTGTCCCAAACAAAGGTAATATAGGGCCAGAGGCTTATTAGGACGCGTCTTCATAGCACACCCCATGCGGTAGATTTTTTAGTACACATCCTCCATTGTTTCCAATGTCCTCCCTTCTCTTTTCTTTCTTCTTTTCCTTTTTTTTTATATGGACACGTCCTCAAGTTTTTGTTCATTCTTTTGCAGATGGAGGACGCGTCTTCTTCCTCATATTTCCATCCATTTAAAGCTCTCAACAAACGTATTGGAATCTATTCCCCACATCTGATCTCTTTCAAACCCGACTTTCCCGAAATTCACAGGACGAGTTCCTTCCTTAGAGCAGAAAGACGCGTCTTCGAATCTCTCAACTCAAAGACTTCTATAATGTCTAACTCTAGCTCCGATTCCATGGACCATGCCCCCATAAATTCTAGAATGAAAAAGAAGGGAGTCAAAAGGCAAAGAACTCCAGTTCTCCATTCAAGGACCGCCATCGAAGATTGGACGGACGACGAAATTATACCTACTACAAGCCAAAAACCCCAAGGAAAGGCTGTTTCTGATATGGACGCGTCAAGCACACAGGACGCGTCAGATTCTCAGGACGCGGCTCCTTCTGGGGACGCGTCCCCGCACAGCGTAAGCGAGTTCGAAAGGAGGGTTCCTGACCCTGAGACATACCCCGTATCTCCTCAGAAGTCTGATTCTCCCCTAGAGCATTGGGAACCTTCAGATGTAGAAGTAGATTGTGACTGGGCGAGGCTCGGTACCCTTTCTGAGGCAGAGAAGAATGCCAGAAGGAAAAAAGAGGGTAAATTGGCCTGCGTAGCCCTGGACTCAACCGCAACCGACTTGGAGATCCAGTGGCACATGAAATACTATGACATGGAGGGAATCTGGGCGTGCCCTCTTCGAACCATGAGGCCACATATTTTTAACATTGGGAATCAAAGGATCCCCAGAATGGTGCTTACACCAAAATTGATTTCTCTAGGCGTGGGCGCGCCCTTGCACCCATACATTAAGAAGATCCTGAAGTGGTATAACGTCGCTCCGATTCAATTATCTCCAAACTCATACAAACTGGCTTGGGCCTTGTACATGATATATCACAACCTCAGGCTGGGGGCGCCCTCTATGAAGGAATTCAGCTTCTTTTTCAGCATAAGAAAATCAATTCCTGGTTATCACTTCTTCGTTGTCAACTAGTGGCTGAACAACAAGGGATTTAATGAGGGCAAGATCAGCCATGAAAGGGATTGGAAAGAACCCTTCTTCTATATCTATGATGTCAAGAGATCCCGTGTTCGTTTCAACCTAGAACCAAGTAAGTGACTCGCAAAACATGATTTCATACACTGGACGCGTCCTCGTAATATGGCGCGTCCTCCCTTTTCCTTTAACAAATTCTTACTATCCTTTATCTCTAGACAAAAGAGTCCAGAAGGAACTATCAGGGAAAAGGAAAAAGAGGGCAGCCAAGGTTCTCCAGTATGCAGATAAGCATTTTAACCTCAAGGACATGATTACAGAAGACAACCTTAAGCTGGTGGGCGCGTTGTCTTTCCGGGTTGGCTCTATCTGCAAGTTTCGTGAATTTCACAACGGCAAACCCGTTCTTACAACCTCAGAAAAAACCAGGGGCCTTAGTGCCGCGGAGGTGATCGAAATCGATATTAGTAAGCAATTCGACTTAGAACAAGGTAAGTTTAAGTGAGGGAGGACGCGTCATAAATTTTGGACGCGTCCACAGCTACAAACATTAGCTCCCCATCGAAAAATGTCAACCTTCATAAAATCAAAAATATTTCACGCACATACATCTGCTAAGGGCGCGTCCTGCTTGTTTTATATTACCACGGCTTATGTTTTTCCATAATCTGTCATAGCCAATATGTCCCTAGGCAGGGCGCGCTATATGTATAGGGCGCGTCATTCTTTACATGACAAACATATGCATTACTCATGTCTTTTACTTTCCTTGTTATATCTTTATACACTTACTTATTTTGATTGCCATCTTTTCATGCATGTAGCATTATAATATGGACGCGTCTTACTTTCAGGACGCGTCTTCTTGTACATAACTAATCACTTTTCATGTTTATATCGCAGATATGGCCTCTCTTCCTAAAGGATTCACAATTGGGGCCTCCAAAAAGCTAAAGGCCAAAAAACTGCCCCTACAAAGGTTGATCCAAAGGCAAAAACCCCACCTCTTGTTGCAACTCCTTCTCCTCCACCAAAGATAATCGACACTACCGTGTTTGACATTCCCGAGAAGGTGGAGGACGCGCCCTCAAAGCGTCAAAAGGTAGTTCCTGATGACCAGTCTTTCGTTCTCAGATACATGGGTGCGTCCTCTGTTGGGGATTTCACAGAGGATGAAGTCGGAGGTTGGACTTTTAAAACAGAGCAGCAAACAGAGGAGGCCATGGTGAGGGCTGCAGCTGAGCTTCACCTGCATGCCAGGCAGAGTGCTAATATGGCCGCCAGGCTTAGGGCGCGTCTTGCTGCTACAGACACTGCAAAGAGCCAGGTCGAAGACAAAGTTAAATCTCTGGAGAGATACATTACCCTGCTTGTTGCAGAAAAAGATGCTGAAATCAAACGTCTGGAGGGGGAGAGGACGCGTCTAGAAACATAAAAAGCTGTGTTGGAAGGCAACGTCTCCTCAATAGAAAAGCAAATGGACAGTGTCATTGCGCTGAATTCCACTATGCAGCTGGAGCTTGACACCCTAAATGATGATAGGCTGCATGGATGGACAGAGGAGAAGAAGCTAGTTTATCAACACGGCTTCCAGGCTGGGTTTGAAGAATGGTGCTCTGGGTTCATTGCCAACGACCCAGAGTATACATTTTCAAAATTTGATGTAGATACCCGGATATGGGTAAATGATTTCAGGGTCAGGGCCGCAGACTCCATCAAGAACAAAAGGATTTTTCTGGGCTTAGAGGAAGAGGACGCGTCCCCTGATCCTGCTCCGCTTCAGACTCATCCTCCCCCTGCAGACGACCAAGACAAGCCTTAGGACGCACCTCCTGCCTAGGACGCATCCTATGTTTTTCATGTACTTGACCTATTTTAAGGGTGCGGGCCCCTTGAAGCCTTGCAAATTGTAGTGTCTATTTTTGAACTTCATTCGCTTGTACTTCTTATAAAACCTCTTTTCCTTATCCATGCATATTTTACTTAAGTATTCTATTTTGCCATTCACATGGGCGCGTCCTACTCTTAGGACGCGTCTATTTTGACTATCACAAGTTAAGCAAGTAACCGTCCTGGGCGCGTCCTCCTTGACTGGACGCGTCTTTTATTTATTTAATGAATATTTTTGTTTGCAAAAACATATGAGCATAACACCATGTTATACCTGCGTATTTAATCAAGGCACAAGGCTCAATTGGGCGCGTCTTATGGTTTTGACGCGCCTCACCTTCAATCCAAAAATACATCATCCTTCAAGCAGGATGCGTCCTTAGCAAGGACTTTTTCTTTTTCAATTATGTTGTCAAAATTACAGTAACATTCAGTCTAAAGGAGCATCAATCAAGATAACTTGGGCGCATCCTTGAAAATAGTACACTTCCTAGTTCTATTTTACTTGAGTTTCATTGTTCCTTTTGACAACCACTACTTCAGTTATCATTCATATAAAGCTCTTACTTAGGGCGCGCCCCATATTTAGGACGCGTCATGAAACCAAGCAAACCAAGAAAATATCCTTTTGGAAAGTTTCAAAATTTTATTTATAATGCGCTCTGGTGTCAAAAGTGCACCAGTCCCACGGCTACTATGCTCTGTGAGGAAATTATTTCTAAAAAATGATCCTTCAACTAGTTCCAAGGTAAGTAGTACATGCACTACCCCCCTAGGCTAGGAGGAATTTATTTAATTCTAGCCTATAATCCGGGCATAACCCAAAATAATAAAAGAAATACGTAAGGGGCCAAAGCCGCGCCTTACTGGTAATACTTTCGGAGATGTTCCGCATTCCAAGCTCGCGGAACCAGCTTCCCTTCCATATCTTCAAGGTGATAAGTCCCCTTCCACAGGATGGACTTTATTCTGTACGGTCCTTCCCAATTAGCTCCAAACACTCCATGTTGGGGGTTCTTTGTATGGGGCATCACTTTCCTAAGTACCAAATCTCCCACCTTCAGCAATTGTCCTTTTACCTTCTTGTTATAATACCTTGCGGCGCGTTGCTGATATGCCACTAGCCTTAGCTGAGAATTTTCCCTCGTCTCCTCTAAGAGATCTAAATGAAGCCTTTGATTAACCTCGGCATCTTCTTTCCTGTAACAATCTCTGCGAAGTGATCCCGATCCAACTTCCACGGGGACCATAGCTTCGTAGCCGTAAGTCGGCATAAACGGCGTTTCTCCCGTAGTAGATCGTGGCGTAGTGTTGTATGACCACATCACCTTCAGGAGTTCTTCAGGCCAATTCCCTTTACGTTCCTCCAGCTTGGTTTTGAGGGTATGCTTTATTATTTTGTTAACAACTTCTGTTTGTCCATTGCTTTGAGGATGATAGACCGCCGCAAACTCCTTCTTGATTTTCAAATCCTCACATAGCTGTCGCAACTCCTTGCTATCAAACTGCTTTCCATTGTCAGAGACAAGCTTGTAAGGGATTCCAAACCTACATACAATTGAGTTAAAAACAAAATCCCTAATTTTCTTTGCGGTGATAGTAGCCAGTGGCATAGCTTCCGCCCATTTAGTAAAGTAATCGACCGCAACCACTGCATACTTGACGTCTCCTTTAGCTTTCGGAAATTCTCCGATAAGATCAATTCCCCACATGGCAAACGGCCACGGGCTTGCCATAGGCGTCAAGAGTGTCGCCGGCATAGACGAGTAGTTTGCAAAGCGCTGGCAGCGATCACATGCCTTGACAAAATTTGTAGCATCTTCTCTCATTGTGGGCCAATAATACCCTTGGCGCAAAACTTTCATTGCCAACGAGCTACCCCCCGAGTGATTGCCACAGATTCCTTCATGTACCTCTCTTAGGATGTAATTTCCTTCTTCTTCTTCAACACACCTAAGCAGAGGTTGGTTGAACCCTCTCTTGTACAGGTTTTCATCGTATATCACATATCTTGCAGCCTGATAGCGGAGTCGGCGAGCCATAAACTTATCCTCGGGGAGTATTCCCTTGCGAATGTAAGCTAGAATGAGCGTCATCCATGTTTCCTTGGGAGCCTCATCCACTCGCATAGTTTCTATCTCTAGGATACTAGGAATCTCCTGGATTTTAAGGGGGATGGATCCTAACAACACAGCCTCTTGTTGCGACCCCATTTTTGCCAGAGCATCCGCATTACTGTTCTTCTCCCGCGGAACACATTCCAATCTAACTTCTTTGAACATTCCAATCAGGCGTTGTGTACATCTCAAGTATAATTCTGTTCGTGGGCCTCGCGCTTGAAATCCCCCATTCACCTGATTCACTACCAACTCTGAGTCACTTCTTGCAATTAAGTTTCGCACCCCCATTTCCAAAGTGATTTTCAGGCCATTAATCAGCGCCTCATACTCCGCATCATTATTGGTTGCATAAAACTTGAAATGAATGGCGCTCATCAGATGGTGGCCTTCCGGAGACACAAGTACTATACCCGCACATGCTCCTCCATTGTTAACCGCCCCATCCACATGCAAGATCCACCAAGGATGCGGAAACTCCTCCAAAGACTCCTCAGCATGAGGTGGATGTAGCATTACCAAAGCTTTATCATCAATTTCAGAATCAAATTCCAACAAGAAATCGGCTAAGGCTTGCCCTTTTATCGCTGTTCGAGGTACATATTCCAAATCAAACTGTCCCAACTCCACAGCCCATTTCAGCATTCTGCCTGATGACTCTGGTTTGTGCAGGACCTGTCGCAGCGGGTACGCTGTACGAACTTCAATTCTATGGGCTGAAAATATGGCCGCAATTTTCTTGATGCAAGAATCAGGGCGTAGACCAGTTTCTCCATGCTTGTGTAGCGAGTTTCAGCGTCGTGTAACCGCTTGCTCACGTAGTACACTGGTGATTGCTGCCCATCTTCCTCTCTTACCAGAACTGCACTGATCGAATATTCAAACACTGCGAGGTACAGTATTAGAGTTTCCCCATCCAACGGCTTTGACAACACGGGAGGGTTTCCCAGTTGCTCCTTCATTCTTTTGAAAGCCTCTTCGCATTCTGACGTCCATACAAAGTCTTTTCCTGCTAATTTAATTGCCTTGAAAAATTCTTTGCATCTATCAGATGACTTGGAAACAAATCGATTTAACGCGGCGATTCTCCCAGTCAAACTCTGCACCTATTTCACATTGGTGGGTGATTTCATATCCATTAATGCCTTGATCTTTGCGGGGTTGGCCTCAATTCCCCTGTGGTTGACAATGAACCCGAGAAACTTGCCCGACTCCACGCCGAACACAAACTTTTGCGGATTTAATTTCATACGAAACCTCCTTAGAATGTTAAACATCTCCACCAGGTGCTTGATGTGGTCACTCGCCACCTCAGACTTTACCAGCATATCATCCATATACACTTCCATAGTTCTCCCGATTTGATCCTTGAACATCATGTTTACCAACCGCTGGTAGGTTGCGCCAGCATTAATCAAACCGAACGGCATTCCTATGTAACAGTATAACCCCCTGTCCGTAATAAAGGATGTATGTTCTTGATCGGGGCCATACATTGGAATTTGATTGTAACCGGAGTATGCATCCATAAAACTCAACAACGCATGCCCCGCCGTCGCGTCAACCAACTGATCGATTCTTGGCAGCGGGAAACTGTCCTTTGGACATGCCTTATTGAGATCTGTGAAATCCATACATGTCCTCCACTTCCCATTCGGTTTCCTCACCAGTACTGGATTTGTAAGCCATTCGGGGTAGAACGGTTCTTTGATCAACCCCACCTCCAACAACCGGTCTACTTCTTCTTTTAATGCTATCGCCCTTTCTCCACTTACTGGGCGGCATTTCTGACGTATGCCCTTGCAATTCGGGAGGATATTCAAACGGTGACACATTACTTCTGGGTCGATTCCTCTCATATCTGAATGACTCCATGCGAAGACATCAAGATTTGCAATTAGAAAGCGGGTAAGACTTCCTCTCATCTCATCATCCAACTGGGATCCCACTTTCAAAACCTTGCTCGGGTCATTTTTATCAACTGGAATAAATATTGTATCTTCGGCCGGTCTCGTCTTTTCGGCGGGCATAGGGATCCTGGGATCCAAATTGAAATCAAAGTCTCGGGGGTCTTCGACTTCCACTTTTGCATCTGAGGGCGCGTCCTCGTTTGGAGGAGCATCAACCTCAATTTCATTCAAGGGCGCGTCCTTCTTTCGAGGAGCATCCACCTTGAAGTTATTCCCGAGACCTTGCAAAATCTCACTTCTTCCTTCCAACTTTTCCCCGTTAACCTCTTTCTGTATAATTGCCTCCGGATGGTTTACCACCACTTCTTCCACGTTACGGATCTTCGAAACATGTCCCCGCGTCAAAAAAGAGTTCCCAGAGACGTAGGTTTCTTCCTTTTCGGGGCCTTCAACGAAATAGTGGGCATGGACCTCTCCACTTGGTTTCGTATGAATATCTTCTACATCCTCAAATGGGAGACCTTTCCCTTCATACCTTCTTCTACGAAATTTCTTGACAGCCTTGTGATAACAGTCGCGTGACTCATACTGTGACCCCCTCAGACTGCCAACTCCGTTTGGCGTTGGGAACTTTATCATCAAGTGGTGTATCGAGGTTATCACCCTGAATGCTCGCAACCAAGGTCTGCCGACCAGCACATTGTGCGCGAAATCCTGATCTAGTACCTTGAAATCTATCATTTGAGTAACCGACAAAGCTCCTTCCCCGAGCGTGGCGGGAAGCCTGACCGAACCCATAACTCTCACTGCTTCCCCAGTAAAGCCATAGACGTGCGCATCTTTGAAATACATGTCACTATCTGGGAAACCCAGCTTTTTGTAGGTGCTGTAGTACAAGATGTTTGTAGAACTCCCATTATCCAAGAAGACTCGATGTACGTTCATTTCCCCAATAAGCATGGTAATTACCAGCGCATCGTTGTGAGGATGATGCACCCACCTAGATTCTTTTTCCTTGAACATAATATCAACGGACTCTCCCTTAAAGACCTTCGGGGGTCTATCTTCAAAGCTGTGGATGTTGGTGAGCGGTGGATGTCGCGCTTCTCTCGCGTTTTTCTCCAGTGCTCGATTACTATCACCAACAAAAGGGTGTCCTCCAAAAATTGCCCTGATACTGCCAGCCCTTTGAAACTTGACCTCTGCTATTTTTTCAACATCCTCCGCCCGCGGGGGCTGTCTTTCATCCTTACCCTTGTCATCAAGTCCCCTGCGTCGCTTCACCTTGTCAATCCATTCTCCTAAGTATCCGGCCTTGATCAATTCCTCAATCTCATCCCGTAGGTGACGACACTCATGGGTGTCATGGCCAGTAGACTCATGGTAGTCACAATACTTCTTTTTGTCTCTGCTCTGCCATGAAGTTAGACGGTCGGGCTTCTTGAAGATTCCTCTATCCTTATTTACCTCAAAGATATGATCAATGGACGCCGCCAGTGGTGTATAATTGGTGACCCTTCTCTCGTAGTTCGACGGTGGGCTCCATTCTCTCCGTGAGCCCACAGTGTTTACCCTGTTAGGGCTTCTGGCATTTCGCCGATAATCTGGGCTCAAGGATCTGTCCCTTCTCTTGGATCGCCCCTTGGAGTTATGGGTATTGTCATTCTTTTTTGTTTCTGCAAGCGACTGCTCGATTGCTTTGAACGACTCCGCCTGCGCAAGCACATCAGCTAGTGACACTGGGTCCTTCCCTTGCAGGTGCTTCCAGAAATCCATCCCCACACGCAACCCAGCTATAAGCAATATTTTCAGCGTCTCATCACTTGCACCCCTCACCAAAGTGGATTCTGCATTAAACCTCTTGAAATACGAAGTCAAACTTTCTTCTTCCTTTTGTTTCACATTAGCCAGTGTGGTAACAGGTGGCGTGTACTTCACCGCGGCTTGGAATTGTGTCAAAAACAAAGTTTTCATCTGTTCCCAGGATGCGATCACACCTAGACCAAGTTTTTGGAACCACTGCTGAGCGCCTTCTCTAAAAGTGGCTGCCAGGAGACGGCATCGAGCTAAATCAGGTACTTGATATACGTCCATTTGAATGTTAAAACGCCCCAGGAATTCTACAGGATCAAAGTTCCCGTGGAAACGCAAGTCATTGGTTGTGTTCCTGTATCCTGCGGGCAATTGCGCCTCCCTCACGACAGCAGCAAAAGGAGAAGCAGCTTGCGCAGTCGCCGTTACTCTTCCTCCCTCAAGATGGTTGAGCAACCTCTTGAGGTCGTTCACATTAAACGTCCCTACCCCAGGAATTATTTGAATATTAGGCTGTTGGGGTTGCTCTGCGACTTGCTGAAATTCCCCTTGATTACCCCCCGGGTGTGGCGAAGGATCTCGCCGCCCCTTGCCCTAAGGCTGCGCGGTGACATGTTACCATTTTGGTTATGAATATTTTCCCGTACGCGAGGTTCATCTTGACCGCGTCGTGGAATTTCATCATTGTTCTGCGTTCTTACTTGAATTCGCCCGCCGTCCTGGTCATGAGGACGTGCCCCAGACCCATTACCAGTAGCGCTGTGTGAAGCTACGGGAATAACGGCGGGGGCTTCTCCAGCAGAGTGTGCTCCACCTCTCCTACCATTGTAGGGCGCTCTTCCATATTGATAGCCCATTCTTCCTCGTCCATTCCTTTGATATCCCCGGTAGTAATTCCCGGGCCTTCCTCGCGGAGGGGCACGCTCGTGCTCGCGGTGCCGTGCCCCGTCATCCCTATGGAATGCAGGGGGCACACGCGTCGTGTCACGGGGCCTCGCTTCTCCGGCGTTTCCTTCCTTTTGCCATTCTACCAGTAACATCCTCAAATCGTCGTCTTCCAGCCTTATGCCAAGCCTCCTTTTCAAGGCTGAAAGATCCCTTCCTTCCTCATCTTGACTTTGAGTGTTCTCCGCACGACGACGCTCGTCCATCGTACGTCCAGACCTATGTGGGTGTGGCACAACTTGGTTACCAAGGCGAGGCCTTTCCCTACCTTCGGTGTCCGCATCAACAAGCTCCACAATAGGCTCTACATCATCAGAATATTCGAAGCACCGCGGAGTGATCTGCGGGTTTTCCTCGCTCCCCTGGGTATCTCCCTCAACTACAGGGGTTTTTCCCAAGGCATGACCGTGACGGGGGAAACGATGACCTCTCCTCGTCCTTCGACGCTCCACTGTGTTCAGCCTTGAGTTAAAACTGTTAAGAGTATCCCCCATGCGATACAATTGGTCCAATATATCAGCGTTGCTGATGAGAACTGGAGGTGTCCCACCTACATCCGGAGCCCTTGGTGGATTTACCATGTTTCTGGAAACGTAAGGTTCATGGCGAGTACAGCGCCCCCCGCCTTCTCCTTCAGACCTGCTGTCACTTCCATCATAAAAACTTCCATCACGATTGTAAAACATCTTTTCCTCCTAAGATTGCGACCTTAATCCTCAGCCCCTCCTTCTAGCGCCAATTTGTTGACGGAGGAATCTGGTAACAACAAAGATTGAGGTTTCTCGCCGGAACTAAGATCTGTGACGGTGGTTCTTTGCCGGAAACTTAAGCGGTGTGTGGTTGTTTTAGGCTGAGATTGATCAGAGTAAGTGGTGGCTCTCTTATCAGCTCTCAACTTCTTACCCTCTCAATGTGCCTACGTACCCTTTATATAGGGATCAAGCCTGACGTAGTTCTCGCAGAACAAGAAGTCTGATGAGTTTAGACTTCTTACTCCTAAGCCCAGTGGAAGCCCATCCAATATCCGTTTTCCGCTAGCTTTAGGAATGTCCAACTATGAGGCCCAACCGCGAAGGCCCAAGGCTCGTCCGTAATCGTAGGACTTCACGGACAGTGCATCTCCTTGCGCAAGGATAACACTCCACTACAGCTATCTCCTTTGATTTACGAACGCAGGTATAGCCACGGTTCACCCCAAGTGCCAGACGCGTCCCTGTCCCCCGAATGAGGATAACCCACCAGATAGCAGGACAGGTGATCCCAAGCTCTTGGGTGCAAAGTGCAGGATGACTCCAAAGTTCTCCAACGAGGACACCCGTTGAATACAAGAACAGAGTTCCCAAAGCACACACCAAAGTTAACCCCGCATCCCCAACGAGGACACCCGTTGAATACAGGAGGAGGCCTTCAATCATCAGGCATACCCCTGGAGGTCTTCAAGCTTTTCACGGACATCCCCCTTCTTGACCGTCTCAAGGAGGGAATTTTTCAAATAGTACCTGCAACAAATACATTAGTAAAAATAACCTCCATTGCTCCTCTCCAGGCAAGCTTTGTTCTGAAATCATCATTGAGAACACACAGACCACTCACAGGACGCGTCCTATTACATTGGACGCGCCCTCACCCTCACGAGACTTGCACCGCCTCCTCAAAAACTATCATGCACAGCATTCCACTCCCTATGGCGTGTCATGGTAAATGTAGGCGCGTCCTACAACGTCCATCGCCGCAAGACCTCATGTGCCAAGCACTTTATAATCATTGACGCGTCCGCACAGCTTGGGCGCGTCCTTGCTTGATCATGCACTCTCCACGCTCTATAACACATCCCTTCTCAAGCAGGCGCGTCCTGTAGGCTTGGACGCATCCTCACTTCCACAACGCAATACCGAGTTTGACTGTAACTAGCCCGCGTTTGACCCGAGTCAATTCAATACCAAATTTTGGGTATAACACTAGTAAATGTATAATGGTAGATGATTAAGGTTGTTTTATTGGTTAAATTTTTGCAGGCGAGGTTTGTCTAAACATTATCAAGGGAAGTCACAATCTTTCACTTGCTTATCAGATGTTACATGTTTGGAAGACTTGGCTAAACTCGAAAATCCATACAACAAAAGGCTAAAATCCTGTAAAAGTTAGGTCGGATTATATGGAGGAAGCTGCCAAAAATCATCATCAAATCAGCATTTAAATAAAATTCCAAGGAGTGCTTCTTCAAGGCAAATCTCAAAGAAAACTTCGAGGGCCTTCTTATTCTTCTCTCCTCAATACTGCAAAGAGAAATAGTGGCATCGTACCATCATAGAGATCTACTACTACTAGTACTTGGCTACTTGCTAGCAAACTTTTTAATCAAACTCGAACTCAGCCCGTTATTGGGTTGTTTGAGCAAGATGTTGATCATTTTCGGGCAAATCTTTTTAGACTTGTTGGTGAGTTTAATAGTATGTAATTATGCAAGGTAATCTTTAATATGTTTTTTTTTAACATCAAGAGCGCTAGCGACGCAGAGAATTTTCCCTCTTCTTTTGCAATGATGTACTTACATGAATACAAGAGTTTTAATGTTGTAGCTGCGTTTCTCTAAAGTGTTATAACTGTTTCATCTCATCAGTGTTTCTTGATGTCATCCCCCATTTATAACACAATCAGTGAAACATATGATTTAAATCCATGAAAGGCCAATTTTTTATATTTTTGGGCATATTAGATATGGAAATTGGTAATGATCACTAATGAGATGAACGCCACTCTTTTTTTTGCTTATATTTTTATCTTCCAAACTCTTCATTGCTTCTTCTTGTTTCCGAATACACTACATCAGACAGTCCCCGCTCTCCTTTAATGAGTTTCTTGTAGCTTGAGTTTTGCTTCATAACATGTTCATTGCATGTCTTCTATTGTAGACCAACTACTTTATAACGAACACTAAACATATCTGTGTCGCCTATCAAAGAAATATTTAAAGGTCATATTGTTTGAAGAATAAGCACGATTGAATGTACAACGTTTGAATCAAGTCATTTATTTGTCCCAGTTAATTAAATCCTGGTGTTGAGTTGTCATATGTATGTCGACTAGTGGCTGTTCCTTTCCAGTTAACGTTGAGTTTCTCTGTCGAGTGGGTATGACAGATCAAGCTGGTAGCAATAGAAGTATAGTCTTCTCACTTTTTCTTTAAAGTGACACCAGTTTGTACAAGTGTTCTGGCAGCACCCAGGTGTAATCTTCACCCAATTTTTCCTTTTCTGATTGTGTACGTAGTAACATGCGTCTCCTTTTTGCTATTAGATATTGCCTCGCATCATTTCTTCTTTCTGATGCTTGTCGACACTATTTTTTTTATCCGAGCTTCCACTGAAACTTGGATTGCAGATGACTAACAAGTTAAGTTGTTTGGGACCTTGCCTTCCAGTCCAAGTCACCTGCCTCCCTGTTAGCTCTCTGAGATTACAATTAGTCCACTTGCCTTGACTTTCATGTGTGACAGCGATACTTTATGCAGACTGATTTTCTGGCAGTTATTTGTGATCTATGACCTGAGAATGCAAGTCAATCCCAATGTTAGCTCATCTTTTTGCGAATTCTCTGGACTTTAATTTAGCACTATGTCCTCATGCAAAAATCTACACGTTCATAGTTCTTTCTGAGAAGAAGATCCTGGATTATTTGTAAATTAGCCAGTGAAGCTGAAATTATTGATAAACCAGAATGGGAATATTCAAGGACACACTACCAGCGTGCCTTTTTCATGATAATAGTGGAGCATTAATCCCTGGAGATTCTTTTATTTCCCACCAAATTTGGAGAATTTGGTAATGGTGTTGGTGAGGGCAGGCTATTAACAGCATACGGGTGAATATTCCTGCAACCCAAAGTTTGGCAACCCCTCTTGATGAACATGTTTCTTGATGCATCCTCAAACTCAACTTGGAACCTTCTACCAGCTGCCTTCTGTTTGTTCTTTTGGATTTCTTAGCCAGTTTCTGTTTACTCGCTCATCTGATTCTGCATCCTTGTGTACACTTGATAATTTTGCATCATCACTTCTTTAGGATTCGTATATTCCGATCGGAATTTGGAGAACCTGGTCAATACACTGAAGGGACAGACTCTTAAACCTGTATGTCTCTCCTGCTACCAAATTCTGTCAACAGCTCTCCTAAAAAATTGCTTTATGTTACATTGGTTCACTTTAAGTAGTGAGGAGAAAAGCCAGAAGTTCAGTCACTTTGAAATATCTGAATATATAAATTTAAAAATAGATGATGCCGAAGAACTTTTTTCTTCTGTATTCTTTCCTTAATCATTTTGCTATAGTGTATGTTTCTTCACTAATTTCCTTGCAATTTGCTTCGTACCGCTTATGATGGTAGGTAGAGCTGGCCACTCGTGCGGGTTTGGACCGCCCGCTCGGGACCGGCTCGTACGGAAAACCGGATTTATTCGGCCCGAACCGGGCCGATTCAAACCCGCACAATTCGCCGAAATCAATGAACCGAATACGAATACAGAATTAAAGAACCGGAACCGGCCCGGCCCGCACGAACCAACGAGCTGCACGAGCTGCGCAGCATGCACAGCCCGCACTAACCCGCATGAACCGAATTGTAATGTATTGATGTTAAACAAGCTTACGGGTTAGTTTTACTTTTAATTTATAATTGGTGGGTTTCATTTTTTGTATTTGAGATGATATTGGTTTTGATTTTCAATTTTTATATACACTGAATTATTATTTTGTTCATCTGACTTTCAATGCTGTACACAAATATTTTTCGGATTCTTAACATTTGTACTTTTGATAATGTCATTTCAGAATTAATATCAAAATAATAAAATTAATCAATTAATTCATTTCAGAATTAATAAAATTTATACTACTTTAATCAAATAAAAAAATCAAAATAATTATAAAATATGAAATATATTATTTAAGATAACTGTGAATACATAAACCGAATTAATTAACTATAATTTAGTCTGCTTTGCTAGAAATTGTACACTGCTGCTACTCTAGCCTACAAGCCTAGAACTATTATTAATATATTACCTACCACTAGTCCACTACAATGACTACCACTACTAGTTTTACGTGTATATATATTTAGTAACTTAAGAGTTTCCTTTTTTTCACAGTTCGGCCCGCTTGTGCATAGCCCGCACAGCTCGTGGACAGCCCGCTCAGCTCGTAACCGTGAATAATCACGTGCCGGTTACGAGTTTTTATACCCCGGTTCAAACCCGGCCCGAGCCCGGTTCGTATTTTAGCGAGCCGATTCAGTGTTAAGATTAGTAGTGCCTAACCCGTGTGCGGCCCGGCCCGAACCGCCCGGCCCGAACCGCCCGGCCCGAACCGCCCAGCCCGCACAAGTGGCCAGGTCTAATGGTAGGTAAATAACTTGATTCAAGAAGCAACTTTTGGTATATATTATACATATTCTATTAAGTACATCACGTCAGTTTTATAATTGTGCACTTGAGGGTGAATTGAGCTGGAAAGTATATCAAGATTGAAAAAGTTTTTAACGAGCACTGAAAACTCGGGCAACAAGAAGCGAAAAGCAGAGTAGGAACACGATGTCGAGGACATGTATTCTCAAACTGGCAAAAACTCTGACTCTGCTCCAAAGAAGAATCAAGGACCAAAGTTCAAGGAGTATACAAAGTTAAACATTCTAAGGAGCCGAATCCTATTAGAGATTGAAAAGGATAAGGAATTCAGATGGTTGAAGACACTAAGGGGAGGCACCGACAAGAAAAACAAGGACCAATACTGTAGGTTCCACAAAGATGTTGGTCACAACACAGACGACTGCAGGCAACTGAAGGACGAGATCGAGTATCTAATCCGGAGAGGAAAGTATAAATGATTCATCAAGGATGAAGACGGAGGAATCCAAAAGAGAAACAACGATCAAAGGGGTAACGATCGAGATCGCAACTTACATCCCCAAGGGCCAGTGATCAACACGATCTCCGAAGGACAAACAGTAGCTGGGATAGGACAACCAAGAATTGTCAAATGCCTATACCAAGGAGGTGATGAGCGTAGTCGGAGATGAACCTAAGCGTGTTAAGACTGAAATAACACTAGCATTTGACGACTCTGACCTTCAAGGACCGAATTCCCCCAGGTTGATCCCCTAGTTATCACTCTAATAATTGGAAATTTCCCGGTCAAGTGAGTCCTTGTAGACAATGGAGATCTGTGGACATTATTTTACGAGATACATTCCTGGGGATGAGGAACAATGATTCTCAACTGATCCCTTCTAACGTACCTATCTATGGGTTTAATGGAGTAGAGTGCAAGGTCGAAGGAACAATACAACTTCCCCTGATCATGGGAGAAGAGCCCAGGGAGGCTACACAAATGTTAAACTTTTAGGTTATAAAGGCAGCCTCCATATACAATGTGATTCTCGGAAGGACAGAAATTCACGCGTGCAAGATAATATCATTAATCTGTCATATGGTGCTCAAGTTCCCCACCAGGAACGGTGTTGGAGGAGAGAGAGGAGACTAAAAGATGGTTCGAAGGTGCTATATGCCCGCGTTAAGGCTTTTTGGAATCGAGAGGAAGGTCCGCCCAATTGAAGACATTGATGTACGAGAAAACAAAGAACGTCGAGGGAAGCCAGTTGAGGACTTGGTTCCAATTTTCCGTAACACACTTAACTTGGATATGGTCACCTACATTGGTTCATATTTGAAAGAACCCTTGAAGGGGCGATTGACAAAATTCTTGCAAGAGAGCAGTGATGTGTTTGCTTAGACAGCTGCTGATATGCCAGGGATTGAACCTAACCTCATAACTCATAAGTTGAACATCGACCCTATATGAAAAGCAGTCAAGTAGAAGAAGAGGACTTATTCCCCTGATAGACTGGAAGCTATTAAGCATGATATGTTGAGCTTCACGAATGGATTCGACGGTTACAATCATAATAAGATGCAGAAAGACGATATGTGAAAGGTATATTTCATAACTGATTTTTGTGTCTTTTGCTATCTTGTTATGACTTTTGGACTAAAGAATGCAGAAGCCACGTATCGAAGATTAGTGAATAAGATCTTTGTCCATCTAATTTATAAAATCATGATGCTCTATGTTTACAACATGTTAGTAAAAAGCCTAGCCAAGGCTAACCACATTGATCACCACATAGAGGTATTTAAAGTGCGGAGGCACCACAAGATGATGTTGAATCCGGTCAAGTATTTCTTTGGCATATGATCTGAAAAATATTTGGACCACATGGTCTCGAAGAGAGAGATCGATGTGAAACCTGACAAAATTAAAGCGATCCTGAACATGGAACCTCCTCATTACATAAGGATGTTCAAAAGTTAACCGAAAGAATTGCAACTCTAAAAAGGTTCATCTCCAAGTCTGGAGATAAGTGCCTACCCTTCTTAAAGACCTTAAAGAAGTTGAATTACCTTGAATGGACAACTGAGAGCCAAGAGGCCTTTAAATAGCTGAAAAAATACATGATTGAAGTCCCGTTGTTGGCCAAACCGAGTCCGGAGGACATTTTATACCTCTATCTCGCAATTTATGAGTAAGAAATAAGTGTTGTCGTAATAAAGGAAAAGCAAAAATATTAAAAGCATGTTTACTATGTAAGCAAGGTACTTCATGGAGCAGAACTGAAATACTCCACTATTGAGAATATTGCGCTTTGCCTTGATAACAGCCTCCAAGAAGTTGTGACCCTACTTCCAAGCACATAAAATTAAGGCCTGGCGGACCAACTAATGAAGAACATCCTTCATAGCCCAAAAGTCAGAGGAAGACTCATCAAGTGGGCGATTAAGTTAGGAGAATTTGACATCAAGTATAAGCCTCAGACAACCATCAAGGCTCAGACACTAGCAGAATTTGTGGTCGAATGCCCCATTAACAACCAAGAAGTCTAGGGCAATAGATAGTGTCCTTAGAAGCATAAAAGTCATAGAAAAGAAGGAAGATGGGGACTTGACTCTGAGAGACTATTGGATTTTCTATTTTCACGGAGCATCCAAAACAAAATCTACTGGTGCGGGCATAGTTTTTCAAAGCCACTGATAGGCTCATGATCGAATACACTATGAAGTTGGACTTTCCAACAACGAATAAGGAAGCAAAATATGAAGCTTTGACAGTCATCTTAGGCTTGGACAGAATCTCAAGGATCTCAAAGCCTGTGGAGACTCAAGGATAGTAGTCGTCAGGTGGCAGAGAGGTTGAAACTAAGGATGATACAATTTCTAAGTACCTAATAGTAATGAAGGGAATACTAACTCAGTTCGATGAATGGTATGTAAAACACATTCCAAGGAAAGAGAATTTAACGGTCGATGCCCCGTCTTAATTTACCTCATCTGATATTGAGAACTATCTGAAAAATATCTTCTCCCAAGTCCCGATGACCCCCACCATACACGTTATTAACTTGATAGCACCAATTGGTGTAGCAACTTATTGGATTGATCCTATCAAGGCTCACCTTGAAACATGATGGCTCTCTGAAGATGCTCAGCAGGCACACAAGTTGTTAGTATGGGCGTTGAGATATTATTTGGTTGAGGACCTTTCCTACAAAATGTCTTTAGTCATCCTTGTTATTCCCAAATAATTTAAACAAGAATTACAGAAGGGGGGGGGGTTGAATGTAATTATGGCTTCTTTTTAATTTTAAGAACAGTTCTACTATAAATATATAACTGTGTTTAATTTAGCAATGATGCGGAATGAAAGTAGTAAAGAAATCAAATCACAAAGTAATCAAATACAAGTATTTAAAAACTTTCTGGTGGATTGAACTTTTCCACCAGATATATATATTGAGTTGAGAACTCTGTGTAACAAAATTGTTCATAGATGCTTACAAGTTGAAATACAAGAATTGAGAAAATTCTTTACAGATTTTACCTTATTTATTTCTCAGGTAATTGCTTACTTTCTTGGATACAATTCAACTTGCTACCCCTGGTTTATATATCACCAAGTTACATGATAAAAAGACAAGATAATAAGACAAACTGTATCTAGTCTAACTTCATGCTGCTACACTTCTATTTCCAGCATCTTAGAATATCATCTGTTTAGCATGGAAATGAAAATGCTTCTTTTTTCTCTAAATCCTTCAAACAGGCTGCCACATTCCATTTGCATATAACCAATGCATGTGACTGTCAAGTCACTATCAACTGCTCTTTTGAATTTGAACATCCGTTGGAACTTAGATTGATCATCCGTTGGAAATCTGTTTAATCATCCGTTGAAACTCTGGTCGATCATCCATCGAGACTTATGTTGATCATCCGTTAAGACTATCTTTTGGGAAGTTAACTCTATTTCATTTATACAAGATTACAAGGCATCTAATATTTACAATTCACCATCCTATCTTGCATATCAATCTAGTAGTCAACATGACTTAAATATTCTACAACACCTAGTTCACTAAGCCATTTAAATATGCAGAAATGTGCTACTAATCTTATTATACATAAGCTACTTTTTCAACAGATGTTGAAATGATCATCCGTTGAAAGCTACAAAATCACTTAATTAAAATCTACTTAGTGTTTTGTTTGAGTTCACATCAAGTACACAACATATTCCTAATAATCCACTACTTGAAATGTTTGAGACCTCTATAAGTAGAGGAGACACTTAAGAAATCTCATAAGGAAATTTTTGGACAACATTTGGGAGGCAGGGACTTTACTCACAAGATAACTCGATTGAGATTCTACATGCCGACAATGTTGGCAGATTTGAAAGCTTATGTGAGGGAGTGTAATAGATGCTAGAGGAACACTCTTATAGTTAGAAAACCTCTAGAGAGGCTAACATCGATCAACTCCCTAATTCATGTTGTAAAATCGACTACTTCACGAAGTGGATTGAAACTAATGCACTAACCACGATAAACACCAAACAGATTGCGCAATTCTTCTAGGAAAATATGGTATATTGATTTTAAATCCCACGCATCCTTATCACGGATAATGGGCGATAGTTTAATAATGAAAATTTCAAGAAATTATATATAAGGTTCAAGGCCCATCATGAACATGAACATGGAACTTCGTTTCCAACGATGTCCATCACAAAAACGAGTGTGGCAGTTCATGTTCGTGGTCTGTCATGAACACGAACATGGTAGTTCATGTTCCAGGCCCGTCACGGACATGACCAAGACATGTTATCCAAAAGTTCAAAATTTAATCTTAATCCAAGATAAATTATGTAATCATCAAGATTAGTAAAAGATTAAGTTTGAAACTCAAAATTTAAGTTATTGCTCAATTACAACCAAGTCACAACATCCTCGGTCACCACCAAAGGTTCTTGGAAGCTCTTGAAGGACTTGTAAAGGTCGACTAGCCTCCCGGAGATTCATCCGGCCTAATAGAGATGGCAGAGTAGGCTCCCGGAAAGGCCTTTAGCTAAAAAACGCATTCTTAGTCATAACCAAAGGTCCTTGAAGGTGTAGAGTTGACCGATTAGCCTCCCGGAGATGTGTCCAGCCGACTAGAAATGGAAAACTAGGCTCCTAGGAAGGCCTTTAGCCGACCAAAGCATCCCAGTCATCACCCAAGGTCCCTGGAGGAAAAATTGGTCGACTAGCCCTGGAGAAGCCATAGGTCGACTAAAAGAGGTCAACTAAACTCATAGGAAGGCCTCTATCCAATTAAATTTCCACATACATGATCTTTGGCTAACTAGAACGTCCACGGTCACAACTAAGTATTCATGAACATGACATTAGGATAACTAGAACATTCACTATCACGACTAAGTATCCATGAACACGATCATAGGCCACCTAGAGAATCCTCAGCTACGACTAAAGGCTCCTAGAAGCCCCTGGCCGAATAGAGGAGGAGGAGTAGGCTCCCAAGAGAGCCCTCAGCCGACTTGGAAAACTTCAAAAAAAAAGGCGGAGTAGGGTCATGAGAGAGTATATATTTATATATATTTTTTAAAGGATTTTATTCTCATATTTATAATATATATTATTAATTGGATATTATTAATTAAAGTTTAATGTTTTATTATAGGAAATAAATAATTCCCAAATTTAGATGGAATTGGGGTTATTTGAACTTGAATTATAAGCAAATTCGGATTTCAAGGGTTGCATGCACATACAACACAGTTTGGGACCTAACTTGAGTTCTAAACATCATAATTGGGCGATCTTACATCCCATGCGAAGCTAACAGAACTGTATACATTTTAGAAGTGGTCCATAATCAATATTCTGTTGAGAATTAGCTAAGTCGAAGATCAGGATCTATGTCACAATCTGATCAACTGTTGTACTATGATTATCCGTTGAAAGCTTTGATATCATCCTTTGATATAAATAAATGATTATCCGTTGAAGCTAAAGCATTGATCCGTTGATCAAAGCTATCCATTAAAGAATGACTTGGATGATAAGTCATGACTGCGAGATAAATCAGAAGGTGCTGATTTATAAGATCGTAGTTGATTTAGATATATAAAGTATTAGAGTTATATTATAACATATCTTGTAATTAATAGAGGACTGATTTATAGTTGTGTAGTATATAAACACAGAATAGGTTATCACAATGTGTGGCGCACAACTCGAGTATTCGTATAACCTAGAAGCTCTTAAGAATATTGTTCTTGAGAGAGTTGTGTAACACTTTATAAAGATCAATAAAAATTATTAATTGATTCATTTGTTCTTACTTTACTTTCATAATATATCGATTTATTCAGTAATTGTATACAACCCCTCTTCAACAATTACTTTACTGGGCAACAAGTGGTATCAGATCGGTCAAATTAACTGTTAATTTATAAAGGTCAAGATGTCTGGAAGTAATTATGAAAGTATGAAAATTCCCATCCTGTAGAAAGCCAATTACACTACCTGGAGAGTAAAGATGTTGATGTTCCTTGAATCCATTGATGATTTATATGTTGATATCTTCAAAATAGGAACTCCATATCCTATGGAAACTGTGGCTATTTCTACAGATGCTACTGAACACTATGTCATAAAGGAAAAATCAAAGTGGTCAGATCCTGAAAAAGCTGTGATGCTTAAAGATGCTAAAGTCAGGAATATTCTGCACAACAGTTTGGACAATGTGATGTCAAACAAAGTTATTGCCTGCAAGACTGCAAAGGAGATATGGGATGCCTTGGAGACACAGTGTCAAGGTATGATGGCAATAAAGAAGAATATAAGAGGTGTTCTTGTGTAAGAATATGAACAATTTGAAGCCAAGGATCATGAGTCATTTACTGACATATATTATAGATTTCAGATACTGCTGATTGATCTATCATTGGTTAGAAAAGAATATGAAAGGGAAGACTCAAACACCAAGTTTCTGAGAGCCCTTCCAGAAGATTGGGATACACAGTCCTCAATAATCCGGCATCAATATGATCTTGATTCTCTGACCCTAGATGAAGTGTATGGGATGTTGAAGACTCCTAACTTGGAGATCCAGCAAAGGAAAAATAGAAAAGGTTAGAAGATGAAGGCTGTGGCTCTTAATGCTGAGACTCACAAAGGCAAGGAAAAGATTAGTGAGAGGTCAAGGAGAAGGAACATTGTTGAAGAATCAGATACTGATGATGTATCAGATCCTGACACGGATACTGATGAGGATTTTGAGATCGATAAGGACGATCCTCAAGTGGTTGAAATGGCTGTAATTCTGGTGAAAGGTTTCAGAAGGATGAGGTTTGGAAGACCACAGAGAAAAGGTGGTTTAAACATAAGGTTCTCTGGTCAAGGCAAAGTCAGGTTCAGAAAGAGTGATGATCAGTACAACAAGGAAAGAAAGTTTGACAAGACCAAGGTGACATGTTACAACTATAAAGAAAGGGGACATCTGGCTAGTGAGTGCCCCAAGGCAACTGGAAAAGCTCTGATCACAACAAACTCTAACAAAGACTGGATGGATTAATCAGGAACTGATAATGATGATAAATGCTATGCACTTATGGAAGCTCATTGAGAGAATGCCTCAGGAACTGATAAGGTACCTTCAGTTGTATTTCATGTTGATATTTATAATTTTTCTGAACTGAAAACTTTCTTATACTTTTTGCATGTTACTTTTAAAAGTAAGACTATTGAATGTGATAGTTTGATTGCTGATAATAAGAGACCTAAAGAAATAAATGATTTCTTAGAAGCTGAGTTAGTTTGCATGAATGAACATGAAAAGGCATTAAGAAAGCACAACATAATGAAACTCAGATAAACATCAGGTATGCTAGGCTAGAGAAAGTTCTAGAATAGGAAAGAGAGGTGTTTAAAACTTGGATGACCTCAGGAAACAAGTTCATGATTTCATCAGTTATAAGAACTAGAAAGAATGTCTAGGTTATAACAAATTTATTGATAG
This sequence comes from Apium graveolens, assembly GCF_009905375.1. NCBI lineage: Eukaryota > Viridiplantae > Streptophyta > Magnoliopsida > Apiales > Apiaceae > Apium > Apium graveolens. The sequence continues at coordinate 97,766 of NW_027417902.1, read as the reverse complement.
GAATATCAATAAATCCATTAGTAACACTACTCCGGTTAAGTTTGTTGGAACTGATGAAAAAGGAGTTGAGTCAGTCCATGAATTTGGTTCTACATCTAAGAACAATGTTGAAGAAAAGGATGAACCTAGAGTCCCTCCTAAAATGAAAGAAGATCCTAAAATGTAAGGAAAGAAAGGTAAAAACATAGGACTTCTTTTTAAGAGTCAGTTAGACAAGAAAATATGTGAGGTAATGTCTAAGGCTCCCAAACCTAGGTCTAGGAGAGGTAGAAATGGAAAACAAGAAATAAACAAGGCAAACAACTATAAGTACATTCCTAATGCACCTAGGAAAGCTTGTTTTAACTGTGGTAACACTAATCATATTGCGATTGATTGCAGGAAGCCTACAAAGAAAGTTTCTAAAAATTATGAATCTGACATTAGTGGTAGATCAGTATTATACAAACCACAAAATCCTTGTTCTCACCGTGGAAGCAGTTGGCATTCTATTTACACTTGTAAATATTATCATAGTTTGTATCACAACAATTATGATCCTTTGCCAAAATTCAATAAAATTGTTGTTTTAAATAGAACTACTAAACTGAATGTGCATACATCTTATAGAGTCAAAAATGTCAAGACAAATCCTGATGGAGTTAATCCTGATGGACCAAATCCTGACAAAAAGTTTGCTAATGTAAAAATGCATAAGATGTCAAAAAGAACCCAACAAGTGTGGGTTCTCAAAAATTCTGACTGATTTACATAATTCTGATTACAGGGAAATAAGAAGAATGTGCTTGTCTTGGACAGTGGTTGTTCAGCACATATGAGTGGAAATAAATCCATGTTGTCAGAATATGAGGAGAAGGCTGGCCCAATGGTTTCCTATGGAGATGGCAATGTCGAAAAAACACTGGGATATGGCAATATTATCATTGGAAATGTCATCATCTCAAATATAGCTCTAATAGATGGACTGAAGCACAATTTGTTGAGCATTAGTCAAATCACTGATAGAGATTTGTATGTCATGTTCTATGATACTCATTGTGAAGTAGTTCATAAGATCATAAGAAAAACGGATTTCAAAGCTTATACACGTGGAAACATTTATGAAGCCAAACTTTATGCAAATACTGATGGTCCATAAACTTGTCTGGTAACCAAGGCATCAGTAGATGAAAGTTAGAATTGGCACAAGAAGCTTTCTCATCTCAACTTAAATAATCTCAATGAACTGGTGAAGAAAGATTTTGTAAGAAGTCTACTTGTGGACAAAAGTCTCAAATTAGGAAATAAGACAAATCCTGATGAAAATGCACATATTGAGGGGGAGCAACGTAAGAGTATCAGTAACTGACAACACAGTTACAGGGGAGTTTTGCATGGACCTAATCCTGTAATTTCTTAATTGCTAATGATTTTTCAACTTTTGACAGAATGGTCAATGGAGAAAAGATTTGTTGATTTTGCTAATAAATTCAACAATACAAATGCCGAGGGGGAGAAATCATGATTAAATTTCTGTTTTTGAATTACAAATTTTATCTCAGCAAGTGATGGATAAGACATGACTTTTCTTGAAAAGGACGGTAACATCATTTCTTTCGTGATTTTTAAGTGTTACAAATTTGTTTAATTCTATTATGAATAATCATGTTATAGTTGTCATCATTATTCTTTTTATATTGGGAATAGGTGCATGAAAAGAGACTTTGTGTTATTTTCCTAGATACACATAATATTATGCATGCCGTATTCATTATTACACGGTTAATCAAAGTGTCTCTTTAAATTCCCAGTAGGTTATGGCTATAAAATCATCATTATTATCTCTTAGAAATCTCACATCTTCTTCAAGCATTTCATTCTCTCTCCAAACACAATTATTTGTCTTCTCAAAACCTTCATCATGAATCAAGATAAATTTTTCACTCGTACTGGGGGGGTTTACTTTCTTGCCTTCGAGTTGCTTGAGGGTCATATCTATTATGACCCGTGGGGACTTAGAGTTAAGATTAACCATGAAATATACAGTCCTCATAACGTTCCATCATTAGTCTATGAGGAGTTGTCCTTTGAACAACAGACTGATCTCCAGTTTTGTCAACTGCAGGTTATTATTGAAGAGGAACGCCGCGCCAAAGAAGCTGAAAGGTGTCAGATTGAAGCTCTTACGCTGCAAGATAATATTATTTATCTTGCAACTTCAATCTCGCGGATTTATCGTCGAAGAGCTCTGAAGAGTCGGGACGACACAAAGAAGATGAAGATAGAATATGTTCTAGCTTTTAGAAGTTATGAATCTTTTGTAATTCTACATCTTGTAATCATCTTCATTAACTTCAATGAAATCTCTTGTTTGATATATCTCGGTTTAATGCATGTCAGGAAACTTGTTTTTCTTTTATGTGTTTTCTACTGTAACTGTTCATTATCTTGATATTTGTATGTGTGATTTTGAATTCATATGTTTCGAAATTCATATTTTACATTTGCATAACTAATCGTTTTCAAGATATCTTCATAGTAATGATACTAGAACAGATCAAGAAAACAGGTTCTTGAGCAAAAGAATCAGAAAAGTTTACAAAGTGTATTCTGATAAAGAAAAATGGTATTGCATACACACTTTTTAATTTTAACTTGATCACAAATTGTGTTTACCTCAAGAATTGTGGGTATTTTTGTCTAACAAAATGCCTGACAAATATAATTTTCTAAATCCTAATGCTGTGGGACAGGGCACATCCAACCTTGTTCCTGACCAAAGTGTCCATTTTTCTTCACTTAAATCAAAACACAATTTCACCTCTGATTCTTCTCAAAAGGAATTAGTTGCAAAATCAAAGACAATAGCTAAGTATGATTTGTCTCAGAGAAAATCAGGTCTAAAGGTTGTTTCACTCTCACCTATATCTTTGAAGCAACAAGGTGGAGTAAGGAAGAAAAGTGTTTCATCAGTAACACACATCAAGGAAATTGAAAAGAGAAAGAAAAGAAAAATTCGAGTTGATGTAAAGTTAGTTGATGAATCATCACACACTGAAAGTGACTGTGATGGTCCAATTGTGTTCAAGAAGCCTGCTACACCAGTGGAGGTTACTGGTGCTAGTGCAGGAGAAGACCAAAATTTGATTGAAGCTGCTAAACCTAAGAAAAAAAGATTAATGAAGTTAGCAGAAAAGGTTCACAAGAAACTAGATGGTCTTCAAGTGTTGGCTGATATTGCTCTGGATCAGGAATCTACACATCTTGACAAATCTTTGTCAAATTATGACAGGTCTCAAGCAATTCCTCAGAAGATTATGATAATTCCTGATTAGACAATTTCTACATCTCACACAACCAAGAAAGTTGAAATTGATAAGGAAGTTCATCTGCAGAAGTCTATCAAGAGGAAAGCAAAAACTTCATTTATTTCTCAAAGAAAGAATATCACACTTCAATCACCACAGACGGGGTACAGTACATAAGAACCATCTTCTCAAAGTGAAGATGCACCTGTTAAAGCCCCAGCTACACAAGAACCACCTGCTCAAAGTGTAGGTGCAAGCATATTATCACATCTGACTATTCCCGATATTGCTGAAGAAAGTCAAATTAATGTGGTTGATGATATTATGAAGACAGTACAAGACAGGAAAGCTCATCAAAAGCACATTGTTGAATTGGATGTTGTTATCCATGATCATATCTTTGAGGGAAGCACACAAGAACCTTCAGTTCAAAGGGTTGAAAAAGCTTCTACACCTCAAGTCACACAAGAATCAACAGTTCAAAGTACTGTTGCAGACTTAGTATCAAATTCTACTAAGGGATCAATTTATGACAAGCAACATATTCCTGACACAAGGATAATTCCTGATGAAGCTGTTCCTGATTCAATAGTTGTAGTGATCATTTCTCAAGATAAGCTTGAAGCAATCTTGGTACAACCACTCAAGGCTATACCAATGATTGATACTCCTCAAGGTACAAATTCTCTAAACTCTACTTTATCTACTGATATGACTATGATTAGACCTTTACAAAGGAATACCTCTAGTCATATGATCATAAAAAACTCTTTTCAGTCACCCCTTATTTCTGTAGGACAAAATTTTTTGAGCTTTTCATGTGAGACTGAGAGAAAAGATTTAGTGAAAACAGAATTAAAGAGAGGCAGGATCCTTACCTGGAAAAAGGAGAGGTAGATGAGAGACATGATTTAGTTAATCCTTGTGAGGAAGCTCTGACTATTAAAAGTCATGAGATGAGTGGAGTGAGAAGTGATGAGATTACTTTAAAAGAACAGAGAGATTTAGGTACTCATGGTTCTTTTCTTACAGGATCTACACAGGTAACTAAGCCTTCTAAGTCAAATCTTGATTAAAACTCAAAGGCATAGTTCCTGATTCCGAGGGTTGATTCTGATATTCAAAAGAGATATTCTGGTGATCAAGATGATTCTGATGACTCTGATGATGATAATCATGATGATGCTATTTTGAAAGCTGGTATTGAAGCACCTAATTTCTCTACTTTTGGTTCGTTATCTGATCATGCTGCTATTCTACAACCTCATAGGGCTTATGAATGGAATCATTCTTAGAGATTACCAAGTGAAAAGATATCTATAGAATCTGCTCAAACTTTAGATGATCATGTTGTTCAATTGGTTTCAAAAACTAATATGTAAGCATCTATCAAATCCACTACTATTTTAGTCAATGGACTGTATTCTTCTGTCTATGCATTCAAGGAAGATACTGTTAAAATCAGAGAAGAGCGTGCTGATCTTTTTGTGACTATCAAAGGTACAAACAAACAAAAGGGTTTGTTAAAGAGAATGTTTGGTTTGGAAGCAAAACAAGATCGAATGTATGAAAAACTGATAGCTATGGAAGCTGGTCAAATTGCTACAAATTCCAAGTTGGATGTTATTTTCTCACTACTACAGGGTCTAGATGCCAAAAATGGGGATATAGTATCACAGACAAAATGTCAACCTGAATCAGTTTTGAGGAGAAATACCAAATTCTGATGATGGTTTTTAGGACGAAAATACGCGCTAAATTTACACGCAAGTATACGCGTTTACAAGTAATATAGAATACTTTCTAGTTCGTTCCCACAGAGACTGGTTTAGGTTAAGTTCAATTTATGCACTTATGCAACAATGATATGGCTATCGTTCAATGCTAAGATAAATAACAAATTAGTTTTTGATTAAACTAAGAGATTATACTATATAGCATTAACTAAGAGAATACTTCTCGATAAGTCATTCTGGAGTTCTCGAATGACTTCTCTATAATTCTTAATCTGTGACTTGTAGATTTCTTGACTTAGAATGTTTTTCCCAAAATAGATTTATTCAACTCCAAGCTTCTTCACAATGTCTCTAAGGCATGATCTTCATGATCTTCTTCCAGAGTTTATTCTTAGGCTTGAGACTGTTTACAGAAAAATACTCCAGTCTAATATATTTACACTTTTACAGACTTAAGTGATACAATGCAAAATGCAAACTTAGATTATCATACAGCTTACTTAGGGCTATCAATTTAACTTAGTCTTGTTATAGTAAAGGCATGTATTGCACAACAATCTTCCCCAATTTGTGAGAAGATTGCTTATCAAAAATTCATGTCTGTTATCAAGACTAACCCCAATCTACAATGAATAATAAATCTTTACATAAAAATTGACAAAAATGCAAAATTTATACATTAGGTGATTCCTTGAGTTTGACGGATACATGCATCAAACAAATGTCTCATCTCATGTTTCTTCTCTAATGAGGTCCTTTAAGTTTATAAGAATTTCCAGTTCCTCTATGATTGGTGTCCCCTTTAAAGCATCTACAAGTTTGAGTTTGTCATGTAATGAGTAACCACTCAATAAATCAATCCTAAACCTTGAGAATCTACCATCTTTGACATTCAGAAATTTTCCATCTTTAGTGACTCTGCTAATCCCTTTTGACTTGAGATCTTCAGATTTTTGAATGTACATTTTTATCTCCTCATCATACTTTCTCTTCCTCTCCTCACTTTCAACCTTGTTTCTTGCTCTTCTTTCTTCCCTTTATACCAACCATTCAGCCAAAATAGACCTTCATGCCTTAGTTGCAGTATTCTTATCCTTCAGTAAGCTTATCACTCTTTTGATCTCTGTCGGTGAAAAAGTGTCCATTAAGTTGCTGCCAAGAAATGTGAAGGATCCATCCTGATAGTAGATTCTTACTTCCCTTAGTGTTATAACCCAAACTTTGACCATTTCTTCAGCTAATTGTTGAAAGTAGTCTTCATCTGAGATGCACCAGTTTAGAGGTAGAAAATCACTTTGATTAAAGCAGTTCCAGATGGACCTCTCAGTAACTTGCATTTTCTTTTATTTTCTCCCCACACTTGTAGTGAATTTTGGTTGATGGCTTAACAGAAGGTAGGTTTGAGATTTTCTTGAGAAATGTTTGGCTTGAGGTGATTGGTATTTTTCAGAAAGGAATTAGTAGTTTGTTTGTACACGTATTTAGGTTTTGAGGTATGAGGTGGTTTAGTATTTGAGTTTGTTGGCTTAGAAGGTTGAGCTTGGTTAATTTGGATTTGTAAGGATTGTTTCTATGGTTCTGAGCCATCTTGCCTTTTTTCCTTCTCCTTTCTTCCCCTTTATTCCTCTCATCTTCCTTTTTCTTCTCATCTCCTTTCTTCTCCTTTTCTTTGACGCCAGTTGCTCTAGGAGATTGACTTGGATTTGAGCTAGAAGGTTTTTGCTCATCATGTTTATGCTCATCATCATCATTGTCATCTTTTAAATTGAATTGTGAGGTTGGCAACATGGTTTCAGCATTTAAAAGACACCTTTTAAGGATTTTGATCATTTCTTCATCTTCAATTTTCTTGTTCTTTTTGTGTTTCAAATCAGATTGAAGTGTCATAATCAGCCTCATGTTCCCTCTAACACGGTTTTTAGGGACATTGAAAATCTTGCATTTCTTGGTCTAAAAGCATATGGAGGCTGCCCATTTGCTTGGATATAGATAAGCTTTAGGAAAAGCATCTATTTGAGCCTTTTTGAGTTCATGAAGCAACTGGGTGTCTTTTGTGATGACTACATGTACCTTGTCAATCACTACTTCTAGCTCAGATGCTTTTAGAGTTTTGAGATTTGAAAGAGACGCCTGAAGACATCTATCCACACCACCATCATTAATATTTACAACAATCCTTTTCTGCAAATAGTTATCAACATTCACAACCACTGCCCTAATGGAGTTGATAGTCTTGCCCAATGCTCTTTTGTAGGTGATGTAGTTGTTTTGAAGAGACATCCTCAGGACTGCAAGAAGTTCACTGAATTCTTGATCTTGATTTGGTCCTTCTGCAGCCTTGTTAAGTCTGTCCTTTCCCACATCTTGAAATTGTTGAGTTTATGAAGAACTTTGACCATGTTGAATTGATGTGATAAGCTCATTAGATTTAGATTTACCAGCATCCTTGCATTGTTGAATCCTAGCTTCAATCTCCCCCTTAGTCTTAAAACAGGCATGAGTAGGGGAGTTGGTAGTTCTGGCCTTACATCTTCAGGCAATGAGGTAAATGGTTTGTTGAGCTTCCCCATGATGGCTCCCAAAGCCACAGAATTCTGCATTTAGAGATGCTTGTGAGAGTCCACCAGGGTTTTGATGTCTGTTTGTTGACTTTGCACCAAGGATGTGAGAGCATGTACTTGTGCACTTAGTAAGTCATTTGAGGTTTGGAGAGAAGACACTTGATGTTGGAGTTCTTGAATGTGCATGGTTGATGAGAAGTAAGATGTGGAGGAAATAGAGGCCCCAAAAGTTTCCGGCACAGTCTTCTTAATTTCTTCCATGAGCAAGGCTGAAGGGGTGTATCTGCTAGAGTGCATTTGATCCAGCTTCAGTCTTGAGTCATTGGAGTTAGTGATATGATTTTGAACTTGGTCATGGAGGGCTACAAATGAGGTTCTTAGATTCTTGACACTAGATTCCACTCCACTTAGATCATACCTAGCCATTTGATTAGCAAAGGTTGGGAATTTATTCTTGATCTCTGTCTGTGAGGGAATGATTTGGTCAATCTTCATAATCTTATCCTGATGCCCAGTTAAAGTAATTTGAAGTGATTTTCCAAAGTTATGGAAAGCATTGATTTGAGCCTTGTATACTTCATTTACTGCATCATATACTTCCTGTGGAGATAAGGATCTAGCATTGCTCCCCAAGATGGTTAGATACTCCTCCCTGAATTTGGCTAATACAAAATCCATTTCAATTGTAAATTCTTTGTCCAGCCATGTATCACAGTTTGCATCCTAACCAGCTTCATTAATAATTTTAGCCTGTTGTTCTTCAACATCTGTCTGGTAGGATAGCATGATGGCCTGGTAGTCTTGATTTGACATGATGGATGTGAGAAGCTGCTGTGATATTTGAGCAAGGCCTCCAATTTGGTCAACCATGAGATCATCAAATGTGGAAGGTTGAGATGCAGCTTCTTGTAGCCATTGGGATATGAGGTTTTTTCCTTGTGGTTGAGAAGTGGAAGGTTGATTGGTTGGGTGAGAAGGAGATAGTGTGGCTGAACCACCTGTGACAGGAGTCACAGTTTTACTCACAGATTGCTCTGTGGTTATGACAGGGTGTTGTTCTCCACTTGTGGTGGGAACCTCCAGTTGAATTGGAGGGGATTTGGCTGGGTTATTGTCATTTGCACCAGCCCCAAACCCTTGTGCTTCTTGCAAAGTACTGTCACATGAATGTGATGTTCTTGCCTCTCCCATAGCAGGGTCATTGGAAATTGTAATCCCGGCTTCAATTATTAATGCAATTTCAGCTGGGGTTTTGAGGGGAGTTGTTCCTGTGATAGGAATCTCCAATTGAGTTAGAGAGGATTTAAATAGCTCCTCCTCAGGAGTACTTCCCTCAAACCTTACAACATGTGAAGGCTGATTTGTACATAAAGGTGCATTTGTCACCACCATAGGGTCTTCAGTAAAAACTGATGAATCCTTCTTGTTTGTGATGGTGTCATCAAGGTCTACCCCAGCTAGTAGCCTCTCACCATCTAAATTTAGTGTCTAGGTGGTGAGAAAGGTTTCTTGAACCAAGTCACTTGAGTGGGGTTGTACTTGAGAATTAGATTCAAGAATGTAAGAAGAAGAAATTTTAGAGATTAGAATTTGTTGATCAGAAATGAGTGTTGGCAGCTCCCCCTGAATATATGAGGGGGCTTCAAGGGATGCGCTCTCCTTATGTGTGCCATCCTTATTTCTCCTTCCATATACTTGAATATGTTCAAGTGATGATTGCAGACTCTATACAAGGTACATTTGGGCTAATGCTCTTTTCAATAGAGACATCCTTTTGAGAGGGTGCCTCTAGAATATGTTTTTGTCCCTTGTTTATAACTACATCCTTTTGAGAGGATGCAGAGGTGGATTGAGTGTTCAACTCTAAGTTTTTAGCCTTATTTGGTTTTCTTTTGACCAAGGGTGACTCATGTTCTATTTGTTCCTCACCATTCTCATTTATAATTGGTAAAGGTGCCTGCTTTCTCTTCTTTTTACTCACTTCACCCTTTTGAGAGGATGAAGTGGTTGGCTTCCTAGTAGCTACAGGTATAGAAGAAAGGGTCTTAGCATTGGAAGGTCCCTGTTGGTGTTCCCGTGTTTATACTTCCACGGGTTCAGGGACCATTGATGTACTAGATTGAGCATTTTTTCTCATGGCTGGCATGGGGTAAGGGTAAGTCTTAAACCTCTCCATCATGAGTGGAGTGATTTTGAGACTTACAGTTACCTTGTTCTTTGTAACTAGTGATCCAAATAGAATTTTGGACACTTGCTTACAATTACCTATTAATGATCTATCTACACCATCTATCAAATGTATGTCATTCACTTTATAGTTCAAAGCAGATGTAATGAATCTAGGAAAAAATATTTCCTTACCTCTTGATTTTAATGGCATTGTTAGCATGGTGCTCAATGCCTCCAAGATGTAGTGTCTTACATTTATCTGTTTGTTATGAGCCATTGAGTAGACAAGCTTCTGGACAACGCTTGAAATGTTGTCAAACCCTGGCTTTCTGCAAGTGAAAGCCCTTATCACTGAATCAAAAAGAAAGGACCACTCTCTCCTCAGGTTCTTTTTGTTCATGCTTGAGAGATTGATCTTTTCAGAATAATTGATGAAGTCCATGAATCATAAAGCTCATCCTGAGTTGGAGCCTTCACCAGCTTGTCAGTAGGTATGCCCAAAGCCATATTGACATCATTCTCAGAGATCTCCACCTGTTGGCCCTTGATTGTACAATTTATCACTATTGATGCAGCCTGATTCTTATGCACCACTATTCTTGTCACTGCTGAATTCCAGAAATCCCCTAAGACATCCAAGTAAAGTACAGGATTAGCAGTAAGAGCTCCCACAAAGTATGTTTCACACAAAAATTTCACAAAGCTTTTGAAAGATTCCGGAGCTTGATTTGCATCTAGAAATGCAAGAAAGTTGGTTTCTTTTGGAATAAAGGGTACAATAATGTTTGTTGCCATTTAGAAGAGTATGAAGTTTAGTGGGTAAGAAAAATTAAAGAGAAAGAGTTCGAAATGAGAGAGAAATCGATTTATAATTGAAAATTCTAGGTCACTTAGAGTTCTCGAAGGCGTAAGTATGTGTATGTCGAGATGGCTGAGTATTTATAGTAAAAGCAAATGACTTATCGAGAACTCAAAAATAAATGTTTGGAATTTGTTTATCGATGAGTCATTTTGAAAAGAGAATTACATATCGAGAAGTCATTTTAATTTACTCTTTTAGAGAACTAAAATTGGCTTATCGAGATGTCAAATAAATACTCAGTTTGTCCATAATGGATTGAATTGTTTCTAATTTTTATTTGAATAAATCCAAATAAAATCAGAATAAATTTATCAAGAGTAATTTACCAAAATAATTTATTGAATAAAATTATTTCACCTCTGAGTTATTTATAAGTATAAAATTGTACTTGTAGAGAACTCTGTGAGTTTAAACTTATAGAGAACTCTACAATGACTTATCGATAAGTCATAATAAAGCTTATCGAGAAGTCCCTCGAGAAGTCAGAAAATTGACTTATCGAGAACTCAATTCTCTATATACTCTTGATCACTTTGATTCTGCCTTGTGCTAATTTTACATATTGACAATGTAAATCAACATTTAGACAGTTTTCTTAGAATTGAAAAATTCCAAGCTAAATAAATATGCAGAGATTTCTGAAATATTTATAATTCATATTTCAGTTAATTTCCAATTAATCAAATGAATTTTGATTTATTAGAAATTAATCTACTGCAAAACATTAGATGAGTTCTTGCCTTAGGATGAAGAATTAAGCATTCCAATTTCATCTACAAGTCTAGTGAAAGTTGTTCCATCCAAAGGTTTAGTAAAAATGTCAGCTAATTGTTTTTTTATTGGAACAAAAATGAGCTCAATGGTACCATTTGCAACATGTTCTCTAATAAAATGGTACCTTACATCAATGTGCTTTGTTCTAGAATGATTAACTAGATTAGCCACAATAGATATAACACTAGTATTGTCACACATAATTGGAATTTTGTTTAACATTAGGCCATAGTCCATTAGCTGATTTATAATCCAAATCGCTTGAGCACAACTTCCAGCGGCTATGTATTCAGCCTCAGCTGTGGAAATTGACAGAGATTGTTGTTTCTTGCTATACCAGGATACAAGTCTTTGTCCAATAAATTGACAGCTTCCACTAGTACTCTTTCTGTCAACGCTGCATCCACAAAATCTGCATCTGTGTATCCAATAGCTTCAAAACCAGTTCCCTTAGGATACCATAATCCCAAGTTTGGAGTACCCTTCAAGTATATGAAAATCCTCTTCACAGCCATCAAATGTGATTCTTTTGGAGTGGCTTGAAATCTTGCACACAAACATGTTGCAAACATGATGTCTGGTCTACTTGCAGTTAAGTAAAGCAAAGATCCAATCATTCCTCTATAGCTTGAGATATCCACACTCTTGCCCTTTTTATCTTCATCCAGTTTTGTAGATGTAGATATAGGTGTAGATGCAGGTGAACAAGCAACCATACTAAAATTTTTTAATAAATCTTTGACATACTTAGTTTGGATGATGAATATTCCATTACTTCTTTGACTGACTTGAAGTCCAAGAAAGTAACTTAATTCCCCCACCATACTCATTTCATATTCACTCTGCATAAGCTTAGAGAATCTTTTGCAAAGATTTTCATTTTTAGAACCAAAGATAATCATCCACATAGATCTGAACTAGGATCATATCATCACCATGCTTCTTGTAGAAGAGAATCTTTTCAATAGTACCTCCAGTGAATCCATGCTTAATCAAAAATTCTGATAGTGTGTCATACCAAGCTCTAGGTGCTTGTTTTAGTCCACAGAGAGCCTTGAGTTATTTGTATACAAAATTTGGAAATTCTGGATCTGCAAAGCCAGGTGGTTGTTGCATATAAACCTCTTCTTCCAACTCACCATTAAAAAATGCATTCTTCACATCCATTTGATATACCTTGAAATTTGAGTGTGCAGCAAATACAAGAAAGATACTTATTGTTTCAAGTCTTGCAACTGGATCAAAAGTTTCATCATAATCAATTCCTTCTTCCTGTGAGTAGCCTTTTACAACCAACCTTGCTTTGCTTCTGGTGACAATTCCATTTTCATCCATTTTGTTCTTGAACACCCACTTTGTTCCAATTATACTTCTATTCTTTGGTGCAGGAACCAATTTCCAAACTTTGTTCCTTTCAAACTAATTTAGCTCTTCTTGTGTAGCAGATATCCCGTCAGGATCAAGGAGGGCTTCCTCAGTTTTCTTTGGCTCAACTTGTGACAGAAAACATGCATGAAGGCATTCATTTGCAGTTGCACTTATAGTCCTCACTCTCGCAGTTGGATCATCAATAATTGCTTCTCTAGTGTGACTTCTATCCCACTTTCTGGTGTAAGTTTGTTGACGTTAGTTTTTCAGTGTTTTCTTCACCATTTGCATGACTTGCAGAATTTTCTCCTCTTTCTCCCCCTGAGTTTGTGCTATCAAATTCAGGTATTTGAGATAAGCTTCCATTCTCATGATTCACTTTTTTAGTAGACTCTTCATCAACTCTGTGATTTGTGTTGACTACAGCCTCATCATCAGAATCACTATCAATGTTGAGATTTTCGAACTTGAGGGCTTCAGCTTCATCTTCATCAAGGCTTTCTAAGCCTGGACATTTGTCATCATCAAAAGTAACATTTGTGCTTTCCATGATCTTCTTTTATTCAATCACATAGACTTTGTATGCATTTCTTTCCAATGAATATCCCAGAAAAATTGCCTCAAAAACTTTAGAGTCAAATTTTCCCACATATTCAGAGTTGTCCTTTAACACATAGCACTTGCTTCCAAACATATGAAGATGCTTTACAATAGGCTTTCTTTTAGACAAGATTGAGTAGGGTGACTTGCCAAAATTCTTGTTAATGAGATATTTGTTTTGAGTATAGCATGCAGTGTTCACAGCTTCTTCCCAAAAACTAGTTGGCAATTTTGCATCCTGCAGCATTGTTCTAGCAGCCTCTACTAGTGTTCTATTCTTTCTCTTAACTACCCCATTTTGTTGAGGTGTTCTAGTAGCTCAGAATTCTTGAACAATGCCCTTGTTTTTGCAGAATTCAGTTAAGGTTGCATTCCTGAATTCTGTTCCATTATCACTCCTCAATCTTTTCACATAATTCTGATCTTCAGCCTGCTTCTCAATCTTCTTAATGTGTTCAATTATGATGTATGGAGTTTCATCTTTAGAGTGCATAAATTCTACCCATGTATATCTTGAGTAGTCATCCACCATCACAAGTGCATATCTTTTTCTTGATATTGACTGGACATTAACTGGTCCAAATAAATTCATGTGAATAAGTTACAAAGGTGCACTTATAAAATTCACAGTTTTACTTTTGTGAATTGATCTTTTCATTTTTCCTTTTTGACAGGCATCACAGACTTCATCTTGAGCAAACTCCAGATTAGGCATGTCTCTCACTAACTCCTTTTTGACTAGAGTATTGATTGCTTTGAAATTTAAGTGAGACGGCTTCTTATGCCCTAGCTTGCTTTGCTCTACAGATGCCTTGGTGTAGAAGCAACAAATTCTATCCTCATTTGCTGAGTCCAAATCTGCAACAAATAAGCTTCCTTTCCTTGCTCCTTTCAGAGCAACTTCTCCAGTTTTCTTGCTGATAAAAGTGCATTCTTCTTTGTTAAATAAAACCTTGAAACCTTTGTCTGCAAATTGGCTGACACTGAGAAGATTCACTTCAAGACTAGCTACCAGTGTTGCATCTTCAATGACAACATTTCCAGAGATCAATTTTCCATATCCCATTGTGAAACCTTTTATGTTGTCTCCAAAAGTCACTAATGGGCCAGCCTTCACCTCAAACTGTGATAGCGGAGCCATATCACCTGTCATATGTCTTGATTATCCACTTTCTATGATCCATATGACTTTCTTCTTTTTTTGCCTACACACAATGAGTTTACGTGTGTTTAGCAACCCATGCAGTGTTGGGTACTTTCTTCTTGTTAACAGATTTGATAGAGGTAGAGTTTGATGATTCAGAAAGAATAGAGTTCATTGAATGATGTGCATTGTCCTTTCTAGCTGAATATTCAATATTGATTTCCTTAAGAACAACTCTCAGCTTGTGGCAACTTTTCATTACTTTCATGTTGCAAGGTATGCAATCAAATTTATCACAGAATGAGTAGGGATCTTTAGTTTTTGCTTCATTATACTTGCATGCTCCCACTCCTGGCTTACTAACAAGGTTTTTGCAAAGGTGAGTTAGATGATTAACAGAGCCATATTTTTAATATTGTTTTCTTGGAGCATCTACAATATAAGACAAGTTGTTGCTCTTATTTATCCCAATCTTTCCATTTATATTCTTCTTTTTCTTTCTTGCATCTTCAGTTTTTATTTCCTTGACAGGTTTCTTGGAATCTTGGTTGACCATGGGCTTCTTTTCAGCTTTGGAAGTTGGAGTTGTTTCTGCATTTTTCTTCTCATTGTCTTCATCAACAATTTCTTGCTTTATGATAAACTTTTCTTCACTAAAATCTATTTCACATGCTTTGAACATAGGTGAACCAACCTTTCTCAGCATAGTCGGGACATCTTCATTTTCTGTTATTTTTCCTTTATCACCTACAGCTTTCTTGTTGCTATTCAAAGCATCATAATCAAGACCAATAGCTATGTTAGCACATGGCTTGTTATTCTCATGGTATTGTCCAATCAACTCAGATGCATTTTTGAATGTTTTTGGTTTCACCTCATTTTTCTCAATCTTTTCTCTTAACAAAGATCAATCTCACTTGCACACTTTAGCTTATTTTTCATATATTCATTTTCTTGCTTGACTGACTTAAGCTCCACAAGCAGTTGATCCATCTTTTGCTTCTCACTCTCAAGCTTCTTATTATCTTTTGTTAGCCTACTAACTTCTTTAGTAGCTGCTACTAAGCTAGTATGTATATGGAACATCTCCACACTCATCTTTTCCACAGTCTCCTTATATTGACTAGTATTTAAATCAATAGTTGTTAGAGTTGGTACCTTTGATTTTGAAGTGGATGCTTCTCCATTCTCAAAAGCCATAAATGCATAGTTTCCAACCTCTTCATCATCATCATCATCAACATCAGTATCATCCAAACTCTTTTCTTCTGCAATATAAGCTTTCCTAGACTGCTTCTTCAAGAGAGCTTCATACTTTGCTTCCAGTTCGAGATAGGCCTTGTCTTTCTTCACTTTTAGGCTTTCTGCATTCAGTAGCAAAGTGACCCAACTCATCACAGTTGAAGCACCTTATCTTTGATCTGTCCACAGATCCTGATGGTAGCCACCTTTGCTAACTGAATTGTACTTAGCTTTTGGTTTCCAATTATTGCTGTTAGAAGATTGTCCCTTGTTTTTGAAATATCTTGGCTTCTTGACTCTTATGTTGGAAAATTTTCTAGTCAAGTAAGCCATAGATTGATCCATTTCATCTAGATCATCCAGGGTGTAATATTCATCTTGCTCCAGCTCCAATACAACTTGCGTCTGAGGTCCTTTGTTCTTTTGTTCCATTGCTTGAACAACTGGAACTTGACCATCTTGCTCATCTTCACTTTCTTCTCTGTCATTCATAATTAAAGCACTTGAACCATCAACAACATGACCATGGTGTGCTTTCAATGACTTTCTTTGCATCATTTCAAGTACATAAGTTTTCAAGATTCCATATAGAACTTCCAAAGTTATTCTGCTTAAATCTCTTCCTTCTCTAATAGCTGATATTTTCTATTCAAGATGGTCAGGAAGAGCTAGCAGGAACTTTAGGTTAACCTCCTCGGCTTCATAATATTTATCATGTAGCTACAAGTCATTTATTAATTTATTGAACCTTTCAAAAACTTCAGTGATTCCTTCTTTTGGTTTAGCCATAAACCCTTCATACTGAGAAAGTAGAATCCTCCTTTGGTTTGACCTAACCTCCTCTGTTCATTCACATAAAATCTCTATCTTCTCCCAGATTTGTTTGGCCGTGTCACAGTTGATAATGTTGTTGTACATTACATTGTCAAGTGACTCTATTAAGATCAGCTGCAAGCTACTATCCAGAGAGACTTTTTCTTTTTCAGTTTCATTATATTCTGAAGGATCTTTAGGAGCATAATGTGCCGCAATGACCATGTCCCCATCTATAGATTCCTTAACTCTTGCCATGGGAGTGAAAGGCTCATTCTTGAGAATCTTAATGTATAGTGGATTGGCCATCCTGATGAACAACAACATTTTCTTCTTCTATAATGTTAGATATATTTGAGATGTCATGTCTAATATGTTTCATGTTTGGTTTTCAGATCTTAACATACAGGAAATATCAGTACTTACTGAAATCGGTACTTACTGGAAGTCAGAACTTAAGGATATCAGGACTTAGATTATCAGAAGATAATATCAAAAGATGGATATCAGAACTTAAGTACTGGAGGACTAACAGTTAAGGAAGGAAGCTGATTTACAGGAAAGAAGATCGAGACTAATACAAAAAGAAGATATGCATGGAAAGAGTTAGAGGACTTAAAGACTTGTATAAGATATCTGATTGATATATTTTAGGAGACAATATTATATTCCATATCAATTAGAAGTTATCTTATAACTGTGTACTATATAAACACAGACTTAGGTTTACACTATATGTGTTATCATTATCGAGAAGATCATACATTGTAACCTAGCAGCTCTCGTGATATTTGTTCATCACTGAGAGAGAACAGTTCCATTGTAACAAAATTTATTATATCGAATATATCTATTTACTATTACTTGTGTTCGAAATCGATTTGATTGTATTCTACACTGTATTCAACCCCCTTCTACAATGTTGTGTGACTTAACAAGTGGTATCAGAGCCTGTCTGTTAACACACATACAGTAAAGATCCAAAACAATCATGTCTGAAGAAGCAGAAAATCTAACCAAGCCCGCCAAAACTGAAGAAACTCAAAAGACTCAAATTCACAGTCGATATGAAACTATTAGGGTTCCCATACTGAGACCTTCTGAGTATATCATATAAAAAGTGAAGATGGCTATGTTTTCTGGAAGCTACTGATCCAGAATACCATGACAGAATTAATGAAGGACCGCATAAGCCAACCAAGCTCTCTGTTGTAGTTTCAAATCATCCAACAAAGACCATACCAAAGGAGAAAAGTGAGTACACGGCTGAAGATATCTCATCCATTTCCAAGGATTCAAAGGTAAGGCATTTGCTGCATAGTGCCATTGATAATGTCATGTCAAACAGGGCAATTCACTGCAAGACTGCAAAGGAGATATGGGATGCTTTGGAGACAAGATGCCAGGGAACTGATGCAATCAAGAAGAACAGGAGGACTATACTCACTCAAGAGTATGAGCACTTTGACTCAAAAAGTGATGAGTCATTAACTGACTTATATGACAGGTTTGTCAAACTCTTGAATGATTTGTCACTGGTGGACAAGGAATATGATCTTGAAGATTTAAATCTAAAATTCCTTTTTGCTCTTCCTAAAAGTTGGGATTTGAAGGCTACTATTATAAGAGACAACTATGCTCTTGATAAAACCACTCTTGATGAAATTTATGGTATGCTCAAGACTTATGAACTGGAGATGGATCAAAGAAGCAAGAGACAAGAGAGAAAGTCAAGGACATTTGCTCTTAAGGCTGAGGAGGAATTCCCCAAAGTGGCTGTCTCAAAAAAAGGCAGCTAGGAAAAATAGGAATGGAAAGGAAGGTGTAAATAAAAGCAATAATTATATGCCTGTTCCTAATGCTCCTAGAAAGAAATGTTATAACTGTGGAAACTCTAACCATCTTGCTCCTTTTTGCAGGAAGAATAAGAATATAAACTCTTTACCTCCTAAGTTAGGAGTTAAGAGTCAGTCTGTTAGGTTTAAGCCACAAAATCCTTGTTTTCATTAGGGTAGTTTATGGCATTCCATTTATACTTGTAAGGAATATCATAGTTTATACTATGATTATTATCAAATAAAACCTTCTTTGAAGAAAGTTGCTTTAATTTCTTCTAGTATAAAGTCTGATATAAGTTCTGATAAACAACATGTTAGCATAAACTCTGATATTAAATTCGCTGTAAATGCTAACAAACTTAAAAAGGCCAAAGGATCCAAGCAAGTCTGGGTCCTTAAAACTAACCATTAGTGGTCTTTGTGATTGCAGGGCAACAGGAAAAACATCCTAGTACTGGATAGTGGATGTTCAGGACATATGACTGGAAATAAAGCCCTGCTCTCAAACTTTGTGGAGAAAGCTAGCCCAGAAGTTTCTTATGGAGATGGCAACATGGGAAAAACTCTGGGATATGGCAATATTAATCTTGGGAATGTCATCACTGAAACAGTAGCTCTTGTCTCAGGACTTAAATACAATTTGCTGAGTGTGAGTCAAATCTGTGATAGAGGTTATCATGTGGATTTCTTTGAAGAATGAAACTGCATTTACTCTAACTGATCATGTCAGACAGCTGGATAAGTTGGTCAAAGATTCTGTTAAAATTATAAGAAGTGATAATGGCACTGAGTTCAAGAATTCAATCATGGAAGAGTTCTGCAAAGAGAATGGAATAAAATAGGAATTTTTTGCACCTGGAACTCCACAGCAAAATGGAGTTATAGAAAAAAAGAACATGACTCTTATTGAAGCTGCACGAACTATGCTTGATGAAGCAAAGCTGCCAACCTACTTTTGGGTTGAAGCTGTGCAGACTGCTTATTTTACACAGAATGCAACACTCATAAACAAGCAAGGAAAAACACCATATGAGATGGTGAAGAAAAAGAAGCCAAATCTAAAATACTTTCATGTATTTGGTTGCAAGTGTTTTGTTCTTAAGACTCATCTTGAGCAGCTGTCAAAATTTGATCTAAAAGCTGATGAAG
This sequence comes from Apium graveolens, assembly GCF_009905375.1. Lineage (NCBI taxonomy): Eukaryota > Viridiplantae > Streptophyta > Magnoliopsida > Apiales > Apiaceae > Apium > Apium graveolens. The sequence goes on along the minus strand of NW_027417902.1, from coordinate 78,223 downwards.
GAATCTTTGTTGGATATCCACTTTCCACAAAAGCCTTCAGAGTCTACAATTTAAGAACAAGGGTTGTCATGGAATCTATCAATGTATTTTTTGATGATAAGAAGATTACTGGACTTGAAGATTTCAATGATCACGATCAGCTGAGATTTAAAAATGAAGACTTAAATTATGATTCTGTAAATGCTGAAGACTTAAACTCTGATCCTGTAAGTACTGATGTCATTGCATCTGTGGTAACAACTCCAAAGGAAAATGCACCTGTCCAGGGGGAGCAAGCTAAAGATCCTACCACATCTCAAGACTCTCAAGAAGCATCAGGAAGCTCTGATTCAACTAGTACTAATGAGCCAAATTCTGATAATTCTGGAAGCTCTGATACTTCAAATCCCGAAGGATCCAAGTCAAATTCTGAAGTCTCAGAGAGCATAACTACAGGGGGAGCATCAGAAAATGCTGATGGAGACAACATGGATCATGGGGGAGGATCCAGTTCTAGAAGTCAACTTCAATCTGCAAGGAAGTGGACCAAATCACATACACCAGACTTAATTATTGGAGATCCTGAAGCAGGTGTCAGAACTAGAACTGCAACATCAAATAAATGTCTCTATCATTCTTTTCTATCTCAGACTGAACCAAAGAAAGTGGAAGAAGCTCTTCAAGATGTTGATTGGGTGCAAGAAATGTAGGAAGAGTTAAATGAATTTGAAAGAAATAAAATCTGGACCCTTGTGCCAAGACCAAAGAACAGATCAGTTGTTGGCACAAAATGGGTGTTCAGAAATAAAACTGATAGTGATGGCATAATTACAAAGAATAAAGCAAGGCTCGTTGCTAAAGGCTACTCTCAACAGGGGGGTATTGATTATGATGAAACATTTGCACCAGTTGCTAGATTAGAAGCCATAAGGATCTTTTTGGGTTATGCTCCTCATAAAAAGTTTAAAGTCTTTCAAATGGATGTGAAAAGTGCTTTTCTTAATGAAGAATTGGAAGAAGAGGTCTATGTTGAACAACCTCCAGGCTTTGTAGATTTAAAATTTCCAAATCATGTCTACAAGCTTGACAAAGCACTTTATGGCCTTAAGCAAGCTCCTGGAGCATGGTATGAGACTTTAGCTCAATTCCTTCTAGAAAGTGGATTTCACAGAGGTACAATTGATAAAAAACTGTTCTACCTCAACCATGGAAAGGACTTACTTTTGGTACAGATATATGTTGATGATATCATATTTGGTTCTACAAATGCCAAACTCTGTCAGAGGTTTGCAAAGCTAATGCAGTCAAGATATCAAATGAGTATAATGGGAGAACTCAGCTATTTTCTGGGCCTTCAAGTCAAGCAAAGTGAAGAAGGTACTTTTACTAGTCAATCCAAGTACACCAGAAATTTACTGAAGAAGTTTGGAATGCAAGATAGTTCAACAACATCCACTCCCATGGCCACTGCAACTAAGTTAGATAAAGGTACTGGTTCATTAGTAGATCTTACTAACTACAGAGGTATGATTGGCTCTTTACTCTATTTAACTGCAAGTAGACCTGATATCATGTATGCTACATGTCTTTGTGCAAGATTTCAAGTACCTTAAGAGTACAGCTGATTTGGGATTGTGGTATCCTAGAGAATCAGATTTTAAGCTAATAGGTTACTCATATGCAGATTTTGCAGGATGCAAAATAGACAGGAAAATCACTAGTGGAAGCTGCCAATTTCTTGGAGGCAGTTTAGTTTCTTGGTTTAGAAAGAAACAGAAGTCAATTTTCATATCAACTGCAGAAGCAGAATATATTGTTGCAGGAAGCTGTTGTGCACAGATTCTTTGGATGAAGAATCAGTTACTAGATTATGGGTTAGAATTTTCTAAGATCCCTATTTACTATGTTAATCAAAGTGCTATTGCTATGACAGGTAATCCAGTTCAACACTCAATGACAAAGCACATCAGCATTAGGTACCATTTCATAAGGGAACATGTGATGGAAGGTACAATGGAATTGCATTTTATTCCAACAGATCAACAACTAGCAGATATCTTCACCAAAGCACTATATGAAGCTACTTTTACAAGACTGGTAAATGAACTTGGAATGGTTTCAGGTTCTTTCTCTAAATCTGCTTAGTTTTTGTTCTCATGCATCAGACTTTATGATCAGTGTTTACAGATTGTTTTATCTTTATGAAATCTGTTCTTTAATTGAAATTCATTAAATACTGATTGTTATTTGATATGGATCTTTAAACTCTGATAGTATTTTAAATGTTCTGTGACTATTCAATCCATCGAGGATAACTGTGCTAGATGCTGACCTAGTAGTCTTTAACATACTAGAAATCCCATGTTTGTAGTAGTTGTTTATGTGGAAACTCATTAACACAAGCAAATTCTGATTTTGAGCTTAGTCAAGTTTACTTTTTGTATCTTATTACTGAGTCACAAACTAGATTCTTGCTTCTTATCTGTCAGATTCTGATGTCAGTAAATCTTAAGAATGAACTAAATGCTGATAAGCCTCACTTATAAAAAGAAAAGAAAAGAAAAGAAAAGTCAGGTACTCCTTTGAGATCTAGAGTAAATATGTGGTAGGGAAGACCCAAGTGCATTGCTGGTATTAAGTAATATGCATTAGAAAAGCAAATAAATTTTCATGGTGACTTTTCACATTCTCTGATTACTGGAGAAATACTATGACAACAACATAAATTCTGATAAGAAGTCGTGATTCACTTACACTGAGAAGCCACTGATAAGTGGCATTTTATACCACTTAGAACGTCTTAAAATGGCTTAAATTGGTGTCTTGAAATCAAGTATTTTGTGTATTTGATGCGTTTTTCTAGTGTTTATGCATTTCAGGGTATTAGTTGCATTTCGGAGGAGGAATCATCAAGAATAAGCCTTGGCATGTGTTCACCATTGAGAGAGGAAAAGAACGGGTAGATTACGGTGAAGAAACGGAGCAAACCTGGAATTTTTCCAGTAGGGTCCTGCGCGCCCGCGCAGAAATGCTGAGCGGCCGCGCAGCAGCCTTGCGCGCCCGCGCAGAAATGCTGAGCGGCCGCGCAGGGTCGGGGAAAAAGCTGAATTATTTTAGACTTCTACTTCTGTTTGGCTTCCAACTTCTATGTAATCTGAGTTTTATGGGACTATTATATAAGTAGATTTGAGACGTTTTCATAGAGAATATAATAAGGAGATTATGTTTTAGATTGTGTTTTGCGCAAGAAGCGAAGGAGATAAGGAAGAAGACCGATTTAACACACTGCAACGAAGAGGAAGCATATATTCTTGTGATTCTTGTTTCGTTGTAACGTTGGATGCTAGTTTTCTTGCTTTGGCTTATTTACTCTTGTGACGTACTCTGTTTTAATATAATTAGTTTAGTTATTATTTTCTTGTGTTGTTTATCATGATTTCATATGAACCCATGATGGCGATAAGTTCTATTATGGGCTAATCGTGATCATGGGGTTGCAACGGATTTATTATGGAATTCTTTAGTTAATTGTTTAATACTTTAGTGTGTGATGATTGCATGATATCTAGTATTGGTTGTGCGTATTCGTCTTATGTGCGTCGCGAACATATAAGATAGGGTGTTAATCTCTTGTGAAGCGACGGTGGATCTTGAGATTTAGAACTTGCCATGCTAGCATAGGTTCATGTACGTTGTGCATGATTAGTGGGTAACTCTAACAGTTTTATTTGCCTATGTAATCAAAAGGAATAACTTGTGCTTAAATCATTGTGTTGTCAATTTCTGTAGACATATAGGAATTCAACATAATTGATGACTATTCAACTTCTATCTTAATTGTGGATGCTTGGTAGAATGGTATTAGTACAATGAAAGTTGGCTTTTATCAGTTTCGTGTTATTCGATTAATGTCATCACTGTCACATGCTAAAGGTAATAATAATGGCTATAGAAGGAAGTAATAATGAAGTTGTGATCTCATGAGTGTTTTATTATTGATAAATTGAAGTGTTAGTTAAGTGGTTAATTAAGTAGTTAATTATAGTTAATATTTAATCAACAATTTTAAGTGTTGTTATCTTAACATTGAGAAGTAATCATACATTGGTGAGTGAGTTTAATTAGACAATAACTTAGTCTGAGTCTCTGAGGGAACGAACTAGAAAGTATTCTATATTACTTGCGAACGCGTATACTTGCGTGAATATTAGTGCGTGATTTCACCCTAACAAGTTTTTGGCGCCGCTGCCGGGGACTCGGCGTATTTGTTTAGTTTATGTACTTACCATCATTGTCATTGGGACTCAGTGATTAGGACGTAGTAGTTAATTACTCTTTTCGGTTGTGTTTCAGGTACTTTAGCAAGCGTTTATGCAAACTCGTTCTCGTGCTCGCAAGAGGACCTTAGATACAGCTGAGGAGAAAGACGAAGTTCTTGATACTCCGGAGAAGTTAGATTTTGAGGATTCGGATTCAGGAACTGAGCAGAAAGAACCAGTAAACATGGGAGATCGTATTGTTCAAGCTGATCCAGCTCTTATGGATTTTTCTCGGCCTAAAATTGATGACATTCAGTCAAGCATCCTTCATCCGGCTATTCAAGCTAACACCTTTGAAATCAAGCCGGGCACTATTCAGATGGTGCAGAATTCTGTTTCTTTTGGAGGAGCGGCAACTGAAGACCCCAACATGCACATAAGGAATTTTGTCGAGATCTGCAGCACTTTTAAGTATAATGGCGTGACTGATGAGGCTATCAAGTTGAGGCTTTTCCCATTCTCACTGAGGGATAAAGCTAAAGACTGGTTTTTGGGAACACTACAAGGAAATGTTGAGAAAATGTCCACATCATGGAATGCCGGATTGGATGGTAATCACTGGTTTTTATAATGGTTTGGGGGCCCAATCTCGGCCCATGCTCGATGCAGCAGCTGGGGGCGCCTTATGGGCTAAAAGCTATACTGAGGCGTATAATCTTATCGAGACGATGGCTACAAATGAGCATCAAAACCCAACTCAGAGGATGACGTCAGGCAAGGTAGCAGGTATTCTGGAAGTTGATGCAGCCACCGCTATTGCAGCCCAGCTCCAAGCGCTATCAATGAAGGTTGATTCTTTGGCTATGTATGGAGTTAATCAAATAGCTATGGTTTGTGAGCTTTGTGCAGGTTCTCATGCTACGGATCAGTGTTCTCTTGTCAACGAATCTGTTCAGTATGTGAATAATTATCAGCGACAACAGCAGCCTGTGCCAGCGACCTATCATCCTAACAACAGAAATCATCCAAATTTCAGCTGGGGGAATAATCAGAATGCTATTCAGCCAACATATCAGCAAGGAGTAAGTAAACAGTTTAACCCACCTGGATTCCAGCAACCACAGCAGTATGCTACAAGGCAATCATATCCTCAACAGGGAAGTGTAGCTACACCTACTAGTGCTGATTTTGAGGAACTTAAGCTGTTGTGCAAGAGTCAGGCGGTTTCTATCAAGACCTTGGAAAATCAAATCGGTCAATTAGCCAATGCAGTGCTCAATCGTCAACCTGGCACTCTTCCCAGTGACACGGAAGTACCAGGCAGGAAGGAAGCTAAAGAGCAAGTCAAGGCTATTACCTTAAGGTCTGGAAAAGTAGCTGATGCTGAAAAGGCAAAAGAAGTCGAAGCTGAAGTTAGAGATGAAGAATCTAAGCAAAAGGAGAAAGCGGCGGAACCAAAGAAGACTACTGTTGAACACACTCTGCCTGAGGCTAATACAGGGGAGAAACAGCTCTATCCTCCACCACCTTTTCCTAAGAGATTGCAGCAACAAAAGCTGGATAGACAGTTCGGGAAGTTTCTGGAGGTGTTCAAGAAACTTCACATCAATATACCTTTCGCTGAGGCTCTGGAACAAATGCCTAGTTATGCGAAGTTTATAAAGACTATTCTTTCAAGGAAGGTGAAACTGGATGACCTTGAAACCGTTGCTCTCACGGAAGAATGCAGCGCTGTTCTGCAGCAAAAGTTACCACCAAAACTGAAAGATCCAGGAAGCTTCACCATTCCTTGCACCATTGGCAATATAACTTTTGACAAGTGCCTTTGTGATTTGGGAGCAAGCATTAATCTGATGCCCTTGTCGATCTTTAAAAAGCTGGATCTGCCTGATCCAAAACCCACATACATGTCGCTACAATTGGCGGACCGTTCCATTACTTACCCAAGGGGCATAGTTGAGGATGTGCTCGTCAAGGTGGATAAGCTCTTCTTTCCTGCAGATTTTGTTATTCTAGATTTTGAGGAAGATAAGAAGATCCTCATAATCTTGGGGAGGCCTTTCTTGGCTACTGGCCGTACCTTGATAGATGTGCAAAAAGGGGAACTTACTATGCGGGTCCAAGATCAGGATGTGACCTTCAACGTATTCAAGGTAATGAAATTCCCTACAGAAGATGAGGAGTGCTTAAAAGTGGATGTGATTGATTCTGCGGTTACTTCGGAACTCGATCACATGCTAATGTCTGATGCATTGGAAAAGGCCTTAGTGGGGGATTTTGACAGCGATGATGAAGATAGCAACGAGCAATTACAATATCTGAACGCTTCTCCATGGAAGCGAAAGCTCAACATACCATTTGAATCTCTTGGTACTTCTGACCTTAAGAATGCTGAAGGGAAGCTCAAACCATCAATAGAGGAAGCACCTACCTTGGAGCTCAAACCATTACCTGAACACTTGAGGTATGCTTTTTTAGGTGATTCATCTACGTTACCTGTTATTATTTCAGCTGACCTTTCAGGTAGTGAGGAAGACAAGCTCTTAAGGATTTTGAGAGAATTCAAATCGGCTATAGGATGGACTATAGCATACATCAAGGGGATAAGTCCTTCATATTGTATGCATAAAATTCTGTTAGAGGAAGGTAGTAAGCCAACTGTGGAACAACAACGAAGACTGAACCCGATCATGAAGGAGGTGGTGAAGAAAGAAATTCTGAAATGGCTAGATGCAGGCATCATTTATCCTATTTCTGACAGCTCGTGGGTGAGCCCCGTGCAATGTGTACCTAAGAAAGGAGGTATCACTGTGGTCGCAAATGAAAAGAATGAGCTCATCCCTACTCGAACAGTTACAGGATGGAGAGTATGCATGGATTATAGAAAATTGAACAAAGCCACAAGGAAGGATCACTTCCCTCTCCCATTCATTGATCAAATGCTTGACAGATTGGCGGGACATGAGTATTTTTGTCTTCTGGATGGTTATTCCGGGTATAATCAGATTTGTATTGCACCAGAGGATCAGGAAAAGACTACCTTCACTTGTCCATTTGGCACATTTGCTTTTCATAGAGTTTCGTTTGGGTTATGTGGCGCCCCGGCCACCTTTCAGAGATGTATGATGGCTATATTCTCTGACATGATTGGAAATAACGTCGAAGTGTTCATGGATGACTTCTCCGTCTTTGGACACTCATATGATGAATGTTTGAATAATCTGCGCGCCGTACTCAAAAGATGCGTGGAAACTAATTTGGTGCTTAATTGGGAGAAATGTCATTTTATGGTGCGTGAAGGCATTATCCTTGGGCATAAGGTCTCTAGCAAGGGTCTGGAGGTGGACAAGGTCAAGGTGGGAGTCATTGAAAATCTTCCCCCACCTAATTCGGTGAAAGGAATCCGTAGTTTTCTCGGTCATGCGGGTTTTTATCGGCGATTCATCAAGGACTTTTCAAAGATATCTAAGTCGTTGTGCAATTTACTTGAGAAAGATGCGCCTTTCAAATTTGATGATGAATGTTTGGCAGCATTCGAGACTCTCAAGGAGAGTTTGATCACGGCACCAGTTATTACAGCACCAGATTGGACAGAACCGTTTGAGATGATGTGTGATGCGAGTTACTATGCGGTAGGTGCAGTTCTGGGACAGCGCAAGAAAAATCTCTTCCATGTGGTCTACTATGCGAGTAAGACTTTAAATGGGGCCCAATTGAACTACACCACTACTGAGAAGGAGCTTTTGGCTATAGTCTTTGGCTTTGAGAAATTTCGATCTTATCTGCTTGGTACGAAAGTGACAGTATTCACTGATCATGCAGCTATTCGCTATCTGGTTTCTAAGAAGGATTTGAAGCCGAGACTCATTCGTTGGGTGCTTTTACTTCAGGAATTTGAGTTAGAGATCAAAGATAGAAAAGGTACCGAGAATCAAGTAGCTGACCATCTCTCTAGGTTGGAGAATCCCGATTCTACTTCACAAGATAGGACGTTAATCAATGAATCTTTTCCGGATGAGCAGTTATTTGCAATTCAGGAGGAAGAACCATGGTTTGCAGATATTGTAAACTATCTTGTCAGCAATATAATGCCGCTTAATTTGACATCCGCTCAAAAGAAGAAGTTTCTGCATGAGGTGAAGTGGTATATGTGGGATGAACCATATTTGTTTAGACAGGGAGCTGATCAGATCATCAGGAGATGTATCCCGTTCTGTGAGACGGAGGGGATATTACGAGACTGCCATTCCACGGTTTATGGTGGACACTATGGAGGTGAGAAGACGGCAGCTCGTATTCTGCAAGCAGGTTTTTTCTGGCCTACTTTGTTCAAGGATGCTCATCAGTTTGTTTTAAGGTGTGATCGTTGCCAAAGAGTGGGAAATTTGTCAAGGAAGGATGAGATGCCATTAAATGTGATGCTTGAAGTCGAGGTCTTTAATGTGTGGGGAATCGATTTCATGGGGCCTTTTATCTCGTCTTGCAATAATCAGTACATCTTGCTGGCAGTCGATTATGTCTCAAAATGGGTCGAAGTTAAAGCTTTACCGACAAATGATGCAAAGGCTGTGCTAAATTTTCTTCATAAGCAAATTTTCACAAGATTTGGAATGCCTCGGGTAATCATAAGTGATGAAGGATCGCATTTTTGCAACCGTAAGTTCACTTCTATGATGCAGCGTTATAATGTGAATCATCGAGTAGCTACTGCCTATCATCCGCAAACAAATGGTCAAGCAGAAGTGTCTAACAGAGAGATAAAGCGCATTTTAGAGAAGGTTGTTTGTCCGTCAAGGAAGGATTGGTCTTTAAAGCTCGATGTAGCTGTTTGGGCTTACAGAACAGCATACAAAACTCCACTTGGGATGTCACCGTTTCAGTTGGTGTACGGTAAGGGATGTCATCTACCGGCGGAGCTTGAGCATAAGGCCTACTGGGCATTGAAGAAATTGAACCTGGATTTAGATGCAGCTGGTAAGAAAAGAATGCTTCAGCTTAATGAACTTGATGAATTTCGACTGCAAGCGTACGAGAATAACAAAATGTATAAGGAAAAGGTGAAGAGGTGGCACGATAGGAAGCTACATCCTAAGTTATTTGTGCCAGGGCAACAAGTTCTGTTATTCAACTCTCAGCTCCGACTTTTTCCTGGGAAGTTGAAATCAAGGTAGTCTGGACCTTTTATTGTCAAAACTGTGTTTCCACATGGAGCGGTGGAAATTTTTGGGAATGATTCGGACCAAGCATTCAAGGTTAACGGTCAGCGGTTGAAGCACTACTATGGGGACATGGCAAACCGAGAGGTGGTTAGTGCCATTTTGTTGACTACTTGAGAAAGGTACGGAACGTCAAGCTAATGACGAAAAAGAAGCGCTGCGTGGGAGGCAACCCATGAATTGTTGTTACAGGAACCCTTAGAAGTTAATAACCTATCCAAAAACACAAAAAAATCAGAAAAAAGGGGCTGAAATTTTTTTTTTCCAGAGACCCTCTGCGCGCCCGCGCAGCTATGCTGAGCGGCCGCGCAGCTTGCTGCGCGCCCGCGCAGAAATGCTGAGCGGCCGCGCAGGGGTCGAGTTCCAGAAAATTTTTTACAGTTCAGAAAAAAAAAAACAAAACACAAAAACCCATCACAGCCCATAAACCCACGAATTCTTTTCCCATTACCCCATGATTTTATCCCTCAACCCCACTCCTAATCTAATTTAACCTACTCCACACCCTATATATACATACACCTATCCCACATATCTCCCACAAACTTCCTACACTTAAACCCTCTCATAAACATCAAAAATCAGTTCTTACACACTTTTATTCACAAATCAATGGCACCCAAGAGAGCACGCACTATTGACAGCAACAACACAGTTCCTACTGCTGATTCATCAAGGGGTACTGCTGCAAGGCCTCGGTTAACTGACAGAGCTGCGGAGGAGGAATATACTAGGCTGTTGGGGAAGCCGATTCTGAAGGAGAGGGGGTTTTTACCATCAGGGAGGGATGGTGAGTTGTTGCCCATGATTGCAGAGAAGGGGTGGATAGCTTTTTGTGAGTCACCTGAAGCAGTACCGATGAGTGTTGTTCGCGAGTTCTACGCGAACGCGAAGGCTGAAAAGAATGGGTTTTCTGTAGTTCGTAGGCTGACGGTTGATTATCATCCTGCGGCGATTCGCCGTGTGATTGGACAGCGAGAGAGAAAGCCCGAGGAGGAGAACTGGAATGAAAAGACTGCTGAGGATTTTGACTTGGATTTGATTTGTGCGACTCTCTGTCGACCGGGCACAGTTTGGAACCGCAGTCCAGCCAATAATGAGTATCGTCACTTTCTGGAGATCGCCATGAACAGGTATGCCCGTGCATGGAATGCATTTATATGTGCTAATATTTTGCCTTCTTCACATGCACACGAGGTCACAGTTGAGAGAGCACAGTTGTTGTGGGGAATTCTGAATGAGGAATACTATGTGGACCTTGGTGAGTTTATCTACCAAGGAATTCTGAAGTTTTTAAGGGGAGCAAAGCATATGAACATCCCTTATGCATCCACAGTTACGAAGCTATGCCGAGCAGTAGGAGTGAACTGACCGGCTCATGAGCAGTTGCAGTTGCCAGCAGCTCCGATAGATTCTGGCACTCTGAATGGGATGCAGGAGTGGACCGGTGGTGAGCCTGAGGAGCATGGGCTGGGTTATCGTCTTCCAGGAGGACGTCCAGCACGAGGTGCTACTATGGCTAGGCCAGGGCGTGGTGAGGCTGGTTTTTCGAGAGCTCAGGAGGGTGCTGGGATGGGTGATGCCCAGTATAGGAGGCTTTCACGGCGGATGGATGCCATGTATGAGACGCAGAACAGGTTTGCTCAGGAGCTCACTCTTGCGTTAGGGACTGCTTTTCGAGGCCTTGGAGCTGATATCCAGTGGCCAGTTTTTGGTGAGGACTCTGCATACCCGCCGCCTGATACTCCACCCACTGAGGGTGATGATGATGATGACTCCGAGTAGGTATACCCTGTGTTCCTTTCTACTACCTTCACTGGGGACAGTGAAGATTTTAAGTTTGGGGGTGGTAGTTAAGGAATATTTTGTGTGTGTCATATAGCTGCATATTCATGATAGTTATTTTATATAGTTGCATAATTTTTGCCATATAGTTTTTTTATATAGCTTTATTTGTTTGTCATATCATATAGCTCATGCATATACCATGATCCCTTTTGCAATGATTTATCGACTGAATTGTGATATTGATGCGAGTGTAGTGATAGCATTAAAGTGATATTAAGTTGTGTAGGTTGATATGCATGCTAGAAGCACTTGTATTTTCACTAAGTCTTAGAGAATGCTTAAGGGATAGATTTTTGTTATGATCTGATTATTTTCGAGGATAATCTATTTATTTTGCTTAGAATTTGATAATAGGTTCTTAGTGGTAAAGGCATGAAAAAGAAAAAAAAAATGGAGTAAAAATGGAATTTGTTGCTAGTTGTGGCTAGGCGTCAAATGGCTAGTAGCCGGCTCGCATGTTATGCGAGTAGTCTAGGGTTGAGCAAGATGGAGCGAAACGCACTTGCTCAGAAAAGAAAAAAAAAATTTGCATAATTGATCAAGAGTGGGCTCTTTGGTATTCGAGTTATTAAGTTCTTAGGGGACTTTGTGCCTAGTGACCTAAGGCTTTTAGAGTCTGGGATCCGCTAACCTAACGCTCGTTACATGGATACCATTGTATAAGTCTTTTGTGGACCTCACTCATTGCACGGTCAAATAAGCATTTGAGTTGTAAATAAAAAGCACGATTCCGTAGTAAGCTCCAAAGTTCTTGCAGTGTTGTATATCACTTTGTGCCTAGAATTTTTATTCTTTGTATAATCGTAGGATTGCCTTGAGGATAGTCTAGTCATAAGTAATTGGTCTAGTTCCGAAGCATATCTGTTAAGCATTTGCACACACCACGTTTCTGGCTGTATGTCCGTTTGCATGAGTTTATTGATCTTTAGTGTCTAACTGCATTCGTTAAGACGTGACAATTTGGTTGGTTAATTGTAGTAAGCGGGATCGTTGCATTTTTATATAGATTGCATTCATGCATATTTTTATTTATTTTGAGTCTGTGACGCTTGAGGACAAGCATCGATTTAAGTTTGGGGGTGTGATAAGTGGCATTTTATACCACTTAGAACGTCTTAAAATGGCTTAAATTGGTGTCTTGAAATCAAGTATTTTGTGTATTTGATGCGTTTTTCTAGTGTTTATGCATTTCAGGGTATTAGTTGCATTTCGGAGGAGGAATCATCAAGAATAAGCATTGGCATGTGTTCACCATTGAGAGAGGAAAAGAACGGGCAGATTACGGCGAAGAAACGGAGCAAACCTGGAATTTTTCCAGTAGGGTCCTGCGCGCCCGCGCAGAAATGCTGAGCGGCCGCGCAGCAGCCTTGCGCACCCGCGCAGAAATGCTGAGCGGCCGCGCAGGGTCGGGGAAAAAGCTGAATTATTTTAGACTTCTACTTCTGTTTGGCTTCCAACTTCTATGTAATCTGAGTTTTATGGGACTATTATATAAGTAGATTTGAGACGTTTTCATAGAGAATATAATAAGGAGATTATGTTTTAGATTGTGTTTTGCGCAAGAAGCGAAGGAGATAAGGAAGAAGATTGATTTAGCACACTGCAACGAAGAGGAAGCATATATTCTTGTGATTCTTGTTTCGTTGTAACGTTGGATGCTAGTTTTCTTGCTTTGGCTTATTTACTCTTGTGACGTACTCTGTTTTAATATAATTAGTTTAGTTATTATTTTCTTGTGTTGTTTATCATGATTTCATATGAACTCATGATGGCGATAAGTTCTATTATGGGCTAATCGTGATCATGGGGTTGCAACGGATTTATTATGGAATTCTTTAGTTAATTGTTTAATACTTTAGTGTGTGATGATTGCATGATATCTAGTATTGGTTGTGCGTATTCGTCTTATGTTCGTCGCGAACATATAAGATAGGGTGTTAATCTCTTGTGAAGCGACGGTGGATCTTGAGATTTAGAACTTGCCATGCTAGCATAGGTTCATGTACATTGTGCATGATTAGTGGGTAACTCTAACAGTTTTATTTGCCTATGTAATCAAAAGGAATAACTTGTGCTTAAATCGTTGTGTTGTCAATTTCTGTAGACATATAGGAATTCAACATAATTGATGACTATTCAACTTCTATCTTAATTGTGGATGCTTGGTAGAATGGTATTAGTACAATGAAAGTTGGCTTTTATCAGTTTCGTGTTATTCGATTAATGTCATCACTGTCACATGCTAAAGGTAATAACAATGGCTATAGAAGGAAGTAATAATGAAGTTGTGATCTCATGAGTGTTTTATTATTGATAAATTGAAGTGTTAGTTAAGTGGTTAATTAAGTAGTTAATTATAGTTAATATTTAATCAACAATTTTAAGTGTTGTTATCTTAACATTGAGAAGTAATCATACATTGGTGAGTGAGTTTAATTAGACAATAACTTAGTCTGAGTCTCTGAGGGAACGAACTAGAAAGTATTCTATATTACTTGCGAACGCGTATACTTGCGTAAATATTAGTGCGTGATTTCGCCCTAACAGCCACTGTAAAAAAAAAGAATTTCAAAAGATGCATAAAATGAGCACAAACAGTTGAGGTGGACTCTTGCATAAATTTGTTCTATAGTAGACTTCATGATTGATGACAGATTTTAAGCACTTTTCTGTGTTATGCCTTATTTCTAAGATTTACTGAAGTTTATCAGACTTTAATCTTTATCTGATATTCTGCTGAATGCACACACTTTCACTCCATATGAATAATGAAAATTACTGTGGTGATTAAGTTGTTTTTGACAAACAGTTAAGTGTCATTTGCATAATTTCTGAGGACAAGTTCTGATGGAAGTTCTGATGATTAAACTCTGAAGAAAACAAGTCAGTATTTGTATGAAGAATCACAGAAAAAGATATTCACTTTTTGAGTACAGAAGCCATATTCTGATGACTGTTAAAATCTGATATAAGTTAAGTTCTGATATTAAATCCTGATGGAATCCTTGATGCTTATGTGGCATTTTTCTTTACTTGACTTATTTGTGGTTAAATCTGAAACAATCATATTCAAATCAGAATATATTTGGGTAAGATAAAAATAGTCATAATCATTATGGGTTAGTGATAAACGTGTTGGTCTTGAAAAACTGCATGTGCACAGTAATTATTGTTTTTTTACGTGCTCATTAACTATTGCTTTAACTTTTTACTGACTGTTATTATTACACATCGGTCTAGGGAGTCGAGGCATCATTATTTTTACTCTTAATCGTTAAACAGTCCTCGCGTCCCTTGGTATTCCATTGGCTATTTAAACCGACTTTTCATCCCAGCCAAATCATCTTCCATTTTCTCATAAACTCACTCTCTCTTTTAATTCTCTCATTTTTCTTCTTCATAAACAAAAATGGTTCTTTTCAACTTGTTTACGAACTATGAAACTTTCAATATAGAGTTGAGTTGTGAAAACTGGCAACAGGAGTGGCATGTCACCGCCATTCCTGAAGAGCTCTGGAACTCTGTTCCACAAGAGGTTCACACACACCTCTTGTTCTTTTCGATGGACTACCAGCTCCATCTTGATCGATTGGAAGAAGAAAGGAGATAGGCTATCCTTCAGCAAGAACGGATCATCCGTCTTGCAGTACTCTTTGTCAGCAGCTGGAGGAACTAGTCGTTAGGTCTTCTTAGACTAGGACTAAGGCTGTTGATGTTAAGATTCTTAGAATAAGACTATCTTGTAATTTTTGCATGTAATCGATAAATTTCATGAAATGTACTCGTTTGATATATTAATGAAATTTCCTTTAATTGCAAGATTTAGTCTATGTTTCTTAAATTATATGACTGTGCATGTTTTAATTGCAATTTGTTAATCTTTACTTCTTCTATTTTCAAATTTATCCTTTGATGAATGTTTTGATTACAATTATGGTCAATAATAAATTTTGTTGATTTGAGGAAACAATTGAAGGACGGGTTCATGCATCAGAACCTGTAATAGTTGGAGCTGAGAATGTTACTTCTCAGAAAGAAACTGCAGCTCAAAGTTCTGATACTTTGAAGAAGAAATTTGTAAGTTCTGAAGCTGCTAAAGCAACTCCTTCATTGGAAAGGAGATTGAAGAAAATGAAGGCTAGGAGGTATTTGGATAAGGCTCCATCAGAAGATATTGAAGAAGCTGAGGATGGGGATCAGGAATCCCTGATCTCACAAGAACCAATTATCATTGAAGCCCTTCCAGCTTAAGCCAAAGACACTGCTACTGATCCAGTTGTAACCCCTCTTGTCTCTCCTTTTGAAGCTACAGATGATGCTAAAGAATAAGCTGAAAATTCTGAAATAGATATTTATAATTTGAATATACCAAATGTTCTTTATCTAGAAGCTCCATCTACAGAAGCTCAGCAATTTTCAACTCATTTTCCAATTTTAAATGCTGAGATACCATCTACATCAACCACACCAGCTCTGGAGATAAATTCTAATGTTCAGAATTTAAATGAAGTTGTTCCTGAATCTCCAGTTGCTTCAAACACTGTTGTGCTGTCAGAACATGACGAGTCTTCCTCAAGTTCTGAAGACAATGTTTTTGTTGAGACTCCAGTTCCTATACTAGGAAAGGAAGAATTGGTGAAGAAATTTGTTAAAAAGGAAGGACCTATTCCTTGGGAGGATACTCACGGAGGTGTTGAGTGGACCAAGCAGTGGAATGGCACTAATTTCATTCCAAGTTCTAATGCTTTGATAGAGCATATTGCTAAAGCTAATGAGTTGCTCACAAATGCTAATTGAAAGACACAACTCAAGATCACTGCTATATCTACCAAACATCTTCAAGGTCTACATTCTTCTACTCATGAAAAGGTTGATACACTAAAGAAACATGCTGATAAGCTAGATCTACAGATCAAGCTTGACAAGAATAGATATATTAAACCTACTCTTGAGAAAATTGAAACCATTGAGAAGATTCAAGAGAAGCAACTGGCCCAAATTGATGAGGTCCGGGCTAAACAAGTTTCTCAGAAAGCTCAATTGGAAGAAATCCAATCTTCAGTTGAACTTCTTCTTTCTCTCTTACTTCCTGATGATGCCAAAAAGGGGGAGAAGGTAGTTAAGTCCAAATGCTCACCTACTGAAATACTGAAGAAAAAGGATGATAAAAGTGACGACGAGGGAAACTCTGATAAGAGTAGAGGTCAAGGAAAAGTTCAAGGAAAATATTCTACACAGAACAAGTCAAGTTTTGATGCTGTGAATGCTAAAAGTCTGAAGTCAAGTTCTGATAAGCGAAGTCTGATGTCAAGTTCTGATATTCTGATTCAGTCAGGATCTAAAGACTCTCAGAAGTTTTTACAAACTATGAAGCTAAAGGGGAAGCAGACTACTGTTTATTACAAAAATCCTAAAATCCAGTCACTTGATGAGGAGATAGCTAGAAGATTATTTCTGGAAAAAAATCCAGGAATGGATTTGGAAACTCTTAAGGAGGAAGAAGCTAGATTTGCTGCTGAGAAGACAAATCTTAAGTCTAAAGCTTCTGATACAAAGAAACCTTCAAGGACTAAGGAAAAAGGTATTGTGATCAGGGAAAAGTCAAATTCTGAGACTTCAAAGTCCAAGACTAGATCACAAACTGAGATTGATCCTAAGTCAAAAAGAAAAGAAAAGGTTGGTGAACCTTTAAAGATTGAGAAAAAGATAAGTTCTTCCATTCCAGTCTATCAAACTACAGTGCATGATGATGATTTGATAGAAGATGAAACTGTTCAAATTCTGAAGAGAAGAAAGGTAATTGAAGAATCTAAAATAACCTTTGACACTGCTCAAGTTGTTCAGAATGAAGAACAACAAGCTACAGAAGAAACAGCAAATTTTGATCAAGTTAATTTGGAAAAGATGACAATTGATGATAAGAAGAAGCTGTTATGGAAGAAAGCTACTCTAGTTGAACCAAAATCCAATCTCTTGATGAATCAACTCGTAACATTTGGATTGAGATCCAAGCAACCTAGAGATAAAGCTGGATTAGGTTCTGATGAAGAGAAAATACAAACAGGAGTAGAAGTTACTCTAAGAGATCTTTTCATGTTGACATACAAACCATATGAACAAATCAAACAAAAGCACCTTGATAAGGTGTTGTCTGCTCAAATCATGATAGATGATCATGATAAGGAAAATCTAAAGGAGAAATTGATTTTATTTCTCTATGATGGATTAACTTACAGACTAGCTGATACTGATATGCTAACGAAGTCTGTCAGAGAACTTCAATATATTCACTATCTTCTGGAAGTAAAATCTGATGTTACAAGAAGATGGTCAGAATACATTTTGAAGGCTATAAGAGATCTATTTAGAATCTTTGGTACAAAGACTTCTCAGTATATACCAATGATTATTGAAGATGATGGATGAGAAATTCCTATGCTGAAGAATTCTGCTAAGGTGGAAGTTATTCTGAAAGGAAGATGCTTATGTTATAATGAAAACTCTTCACATCCTAGAGTTATCAAACTTGGTGATGGACTTGAAAGAATATAAATTCAAGCTCTCAGAACAGCCATTTATCAGATTGGTGATAGTAAAGATGAAGAACTGATGCAGGTCAAAGCACAGTTAGTTGAAATTCTGAGGAAAGCTGAAGACAAGCTGGTAAGAGATTTTGTTAAGAATCATTATGGATTCAGATTGATCCAGTGAAGTTGGTAAATCTATTAAACTCTTATTGCATTTGAACTTAAATGTTTTTGACATCATCAAATCTATTAACTTGTATATTTTGCATAATTTACAAGTTAGGGGAGATTGTTAGATATATTTGAGATGTCATGTCTAATATGTTTCATGTTTAGTTTTCAGATCTTAACAAACAGGAAATATCAGTACTTACTAAAATCAGTACTTACTAGAAGTCAGAACTTAAGGATATCAGGACTTAGATTATCAGAAGATAATATCAGAAGATGGATATCAGAACTTAAGTACTGGAGGACTAACAGTTAAGGAAGGAAACTGATTTACAGGAAAGAAGTTTACAAAAAGAAGATATGCATGGAAAGAGTTAGAGGACTTAAAGACTTGTATAAGATATCTGATTGATATATTTTAGGAGACAGAATTATATTCCATATCAATTAGAAGTTATCTTGTAACTGTGTACTATATAAACACAGACATAGGTTTACACTATATGTGTTATCATTATCGAGAAGATCATACATTATAACCTAGCAGTTCTCGTGATATTTGTTCATCACTGAGAGAGAACAGTTCCATTGTAACAGAGTTTATTATATCGAATATATTTGTTTACTGTTACTTGTGTTTGAAATCGATTTGATTGTATTCTACACTGTATTCAACCCCCTTCTACAGTGTTGTGTGACCTAACACATAATGTGTAGTTAGATCTGTCAAAGGTAGGGATTTTGATACTGCTCATCTTTTGTGTATTCATTCTTCCAAGATCTTTAATCTGTTTGCTTTCAAATTTTTCTCTAATACCACTTGTTGGGTAATGAATACAACACAGAGGGGGGTGAATGTGTTTTCGACAATTTTAATGGCTTTTTGATTATCTTAGACTAGATGAACAAAGTAGATAAGAAATGTAACAATATTATGTTAACTGAACTAAAGACAGTGCACACAATATTTTAAGACTCACTTATTTTATATAAAAATCAAGCTAGTGTTTTGCTACAAATTTCTGGGTTCTTGGTATGTTAAGAACTCAGCTTCTCTCTTGAGAGTTACAAGATTTTTTAGATCTGTTTTCTTACAACTGAAATAAAGTATCCAGTGTTTACTTTATATAACAGTAAACACTGGTTTTACACAGCATGCAATAGCATGTACTAAACCCTACTTTAAGTTAATTAAAACATTCTATTTCTGGCTTAGTGTATCTTTGCAAATCGTGCATGTCTATGACTTTTACTTTTTCAATTAATCTTGGCCTTTGATCTTGTACTCTTCAAACTGCTTTTTGTAGACTTTTTAAATCAGTGATTTATTTGTTTGTTGATTGATAATCTTGGATATTTAACTGATCTGCATTCTATACTTGAGTTTTACATCGAGATATCCAGTTTTTTATATAGAGAACTCGACATCTCGATAAGTATAATGACTTATCGGAATCTCTTATTACTCTATAATTGTTTTGACTTATCGAAGTCTCTGAGTTCTGTATAAGAGAGTTATGCTTGTCGAGGTCTCCAATCTTTATGTCTTTATTTTGGCTTATCGATATCTCTGAGTTCTCTAGTAAAAAAATGACTTTTCGATATCTCAGAGATCTATAGTGATAATTTGACTTATCGATTTTTCATAGATCTCTAGTGACATTTTGACTTATCAGTGTCTTAGAGATCTCTAGTGATATTTTGACTTATCGATATCTCCGATCTTCATGTCTTTAATTAGTTTTGTCGATATCTCTGAGACTTCTCGATAAGCTTTTCTTGACTTCTCGATAAGTTATTCTGGAGTTCTCGAATGACTTCTCTATAAGACTTAATTTGTGACTTGTATATTTCTTGACTTAAAATGTATTTCCCAAAATAGATTTATTCAACTCCAAGCTTCTTCACAATGTCTTTGAGGCATGATCTTCTTCCAGAGTTTATTCTTAGTCTTGAGACTGTTTACAGAAAAATACTCCAGTCTAATATATTTACACTTTTACAGACTTAAGTGATACAATACAAAATGCAAACTTAGATTATTATACAACTTACGTAGGGCTGTCAATTTGACTTAGTCTTGTTATAGTACAGGCATATCTTGCACAATACTCGCTTTATTTGCTTGCTTTAGATAGCCTTCCCTTTAAGTTTTCAAATACTTTTGTATATTTAGGGAGATTGATTAGCAACCTGAACCACACAGTTCTAAAAGTCATGCATTAAATCATGGAAACAAGACTGAAAAATAGACAAATATGACAGACTTACAAATGCTGCCCAAGGCATTCCTAGAATAGAAGAATTTCTGAATTTCTCTTTCATTTTCTATTTATTACTCTTTCCATCAAAGCATGAATTTTGATAAGTAAACAAAGCATTAGCATAACTTGGTTCTT
This sequence comes from Apium graveolens, assembly GCF_009905375.1. Classification (NCBI taxonomy): domain Eukaryota; kingdom Viridiplantae; phylum Streptophyta; class Magnoliopsida; order Apiales; family Apiaceae; genus Apium; species Apium graveolens. The sequence continues at coordinate 57,824 of NW_027417902.1, read as the reverse complement.
CAAAATTTAAAATAACTTCAACTCAAGAATATAACTTGGTTTTTCAAAACCTTATATAAGATGGGTTCGACCCTGATAGTCATAAGCTAGAATGCAAATCCTATTAAAACTGAGATATAAAACCCTAAACAAGCAAAACTTCACTGTGTTTCTGAACCTCGTTACTACTTTAATAAGTAAGTACGAACTATATATAATAAATCTTCAGGTTTTGAGCATGCCAAGTCTTAGGTACTTCTTCTCTGTCTATAATCTCCAACTTATAAGATCCTCTTCCTTGAACTCTCTTAACCTTGTATGGCCCTTCCCAATTTGGGGCGAGCTTTCCTTTCTGCCCTACTCCAGAGGCTTCCACCTTCCTTAGAACCAGATCTCCTTGCTTGAAAAATCTTTCTTTCACCCTCAGGTTGTAGTTAAAAGAAGCTTTCTTTTGATATTCCACAATCTTTGCATGTGCTTCATCCCGCACTTCATCTGATAAATCCAAGGCTAACCTTTGGCCTTCCTCATTGTCTTCAATATTATATGCTTGGATCCTCGGGGACGAATGTGATATTTCTACTGAAACAATTGCTTCCACCTCGTATGTTAACATAAATGGTGTTGCCCATGTCGTGACTCTACATGTGGTCCTGTAAGCCCAAAGTATTGGAAGTATTTCATCCACCCAAATACTCCTAGACTTCTCAATCCTCTTCTTTAATCCATCTAAAATAACCCGATTCGCAACCTCTTCCTTCCGTTGGCTTGAAGGTGAGCAACAGAAGTGAACCGTAGCTTGATTTTATTCTCTTCACAATACTTTTTGAATTCCTCGTTATTGAACTGTGTTCCATTATCGGTCACCACGATTCGGGGAATCCCATATCTGTACATGATATATTCCCACAAGAATTGGGCAACTTATTTAGTTGTAATCTTGGCCAAAGGCTTGGCTTCGATCCACTTAGTAAAGTAATCAATTGCTACAATCAAGAACTTCCTTTGAGCAGTAGCCATCGGGAAAGGCCCAAGAATATCCATTCCCCACATACAAACGGGATTGGGGAGTTTATGGAAGTAAGCATTTCAGGAGGCTGCCTTACTACAGGGGCATATTTCTGACAATGATCACATCTCTTCACATATTCTTTGGTGTCAGCCATCATTGGCCAATAAAAGCCTAAGAGGGTAATTTTGTGGGCTAAGGCCCTGCCCCCTAAGTGTTGGCCATATATACCCTCATGTACTTCCTCCTAAGAAAGTTGAGCCTGGTCCGACCTGAGACACCTTAAATAAGGAACTACGAAAGACCTTTTATAAAGAATCCCATCAATCAAAAAATATCTTACAGCTCATACAGATAACTTTCTTGCTTCCACGACATCATTAGGCAGCTATCCATTTTATAGATGAGCCTTTATAGGGTCTATCCATGACCTTTCAAGCCCTATGGGGGCAACTAACTTGACTTCTATGCTCCGTGTTTTCAAAACACGAAAGTACACACTCCTAGAGCTTTCTTCTATTTCTGATAAGTCAAATTTGGATAATGCATCGACCTTAGCATTTTCTTCTCTTGGGATATGCTTAATATGACATTTATCGAACTGAGTCATCTGGCTCTCACTAGGCGTACATATTTCACCATGGTTTCATCCCTTGCTTCGAACTCTCCCTTGACCTGGGATACCACAAGTTTCGAGTCCCCACAAACCTTCAAGTTTTTTACTCTCAACGTCCCTGCTAGGTCAAGGCCATCTATCAGATTTCATACTCGGCTTTATTATTTTTAGTTGGAAAATCTAACTTCATAGCATATTCAATCAAGAATCTATTGGGGCTTTGTAAAACTAGCCCTGCTCCACTCGAATTTGTTTTTGATGTTCCATCAAAATAGAGAACCCAGAATTCCTTGTCCTTGTTCTGTCTTCCTTCATTATCCTCTTTTCCCTCCATGCCCTGAGGTTTAGTATCTTCCTGCCCCCGACTTCTTGGTCGGAGATGGTACATTCAACCACAAAGTCATCCAAGGTCTGGGCTTTTATCGTCGTTCGTGGATTATACTTTATGTCAAATTCCCCCAGCTCTATTGCCCATTTAATCAGCCTCCCACTAGCTTTAAGACTGTGAAAAACATTTCTTAAAGGCTGATTTGTTAGTACCTCAATCTTATGAGCTTGGAAATAAGGACGCAACTTTCTTGCGGCCATCACCAAGGCTAAAGTGAACTTTTCAATGGTCGAATAATTCAAATCAGCCCCATGTAGGATCTTACTAACATAAAATATAGGTTTCTGGATTTTAAGTTCCTCTTTAACCAACACGGCACTTAAGATGTTATATAAAATAGCCAAATATAAGTACAAAGTTTCATCAAGAATTGGTTTGGCCTATAGCGGTGCTTGAACCATGTATTTCTTTAGTTCCTCAAATGCCACCTGGCTTTCTTCTATCCATGCAAAATCTTTCACCTTCTTTAAAGCCTTGAAGAAGGGCAAACACTTGTCCCCAGACTTGGATATGAATCATCCCAAAGCTGCAACTCTTCCAGTGAGTTTCTGCACATCTTTTATGGAACATGGAGGCTCCATGTCTAAGATGGCCTTTATCTTGTTTGAATTGGCCTCAATTCCCTTTTTGGAGACCATCAATCCTTAAAATTTTCCAGATCCCACTCCGAAGGCACACTTTGCAGGATTTAACATCATTTTGTGGTATCTCAGAACCTCAAAAGCTTCCCTCAAGTGGGTTATGTGATCAGTATTCATAATACTCTTGACTAACATGTCATCTACATATACTTCCATAGTTTTCATAATAAGATCTTTAAAAATCTTATTTACCAACCTTTGATAGGTAGCTCCTGCATTCTTGAGACCAAATGCCATAACAAGGTAACAAAAAATACCAAAGTCAGTGATGAATGATACCTTTGGGATGTCATCCTTATGCATCTTGATCTGATTGTAGCCGCTGAACCCATCCATAAAGCTTAACATCTTGTGACTTGCAGTTGCGTCTATCAGAGTATCTATCCTTGGCAATATGAATCAATCCTTTGGGCATGCATCATTCATATCAGTGAAATCTACACACATTCTCCACTTTCCATTAGCCTTTTTTACCATTAGGATTTGCTAACCATTCCAAAAATTGTATATCTTCAATAAAACCAGCCTCTAAGAGCTTCTCTACTTCTTTCTTGATTGCTTCCTGCCTTTTAGGGGCAAAACTCCTTTTCTTTTGTTTCACAGTCTTTCGATTAGGATCGACGTTCAACCTGTGGGTGATCAATTCCGGGTCTATGCCGGGCATATTTTCTGCCGACCACGCAAACACATCATTATTCTCTTGCAAGAAACTTACTAACTTCCCTGTAAGGGGCTCCTCCAACGATGCTCCAATGAAAGTTACTTTTTCGAGGTCTTCAGAAGATAAAGGAACAGGAATCAAGTCTTCCATAGGCTCGCTTTCCATCATTCTCACAGATATCCAGGTCTTCAATAGGAAAGACTTAACCCTTACTCCATATGCCCTCAGTGAGGCTACATAATAGCTTCTGGTCTCCCCTTTCTTCTCTTATTCCATTTCTGGTTGGAAACTTGATCACAGAATGGTAGGACGAGGGGACTGCCTTAAAGGCATGAATACCTGTCCTTCTCATGATCGCATTATAGGTTGATCCAGCCTTCACTACCACAAAGTTCAACATCTACATGGCCTATCTTGGCTCCTGACCCATTGTCAGATGTAGCTTAATTGTCCCTTCCACGGGGCACTCGACTCCAGAGAAACCATATATCGGCATATCGGTTGAGGTTAATTGAGATTCATTGTAACCCACCCTTATAATGGTATCATAGAGTAAGATGTCCACCGATAGTCCGTTGTCTACAAGGACTCTTTTCACCAGATTGTTCCCTATTATGGGTGTTATGACTAGGGGATCATCATGGGGAAACTTGACCCCTTCCAAGTCGAAATCATGAAATACCATTGCTACTCCTATCCTGGCCCTTTTCGGAGCTTCCCCAACTATGTGCATGACTTCTCTAGCATAAGCTTTCTTTGAGTTTTATACAATCCAACAGTAGTTGGTCCTTCAAAGATCGTGTTTATCACTGGCCCTCGGGATTGAGGGTATCGTCACTGATCATCTTGATCTCTCATATGATCATCAAAGTTTTTTCTTACATTATTATATTTCTCTCCTTCCCCAGTATACTTACTCAATATCCCTTTTCGGATTAGGAATTCTATTTCATCCTTCAGTTGTCGGCACTCATCGGTGTCATGACCTGCGTCCTTGTGGAATCTACAATATTTGCTTTTATCTAGCTTTGCAGGATCATCCTTCAGGGGTTTAGGCCAATGAACATCCATATTGTTGTGTATATGTTGTGAACTTGATGATTTCATTAGCAAAACACCTTGGTAGATTTTACTTAATGAAAAATGTAGCACTCAACGGATAAGGATTATAGTCCCGACGGATGACTCAATATAGTCCCGACGGATGATGATTTATTATCCATCGAGTGGGTAGCTTATGTAACAATAAGTCTGTAGCACATTTCTGCATACACATTGTTTAGATTCTGTAAGTAGTACTCAAGTCATATTGAATTCAACTAGATATGTATAATAGGTTGACTAATTGACATAGATGATGTCTTGTAATCCTACATAAATGAAATGAAGTCAAGTGCCAGATTGCTACACGACAGATGAACAACAATGCCATTCGACGGATGATCATGAACTCGACGGATGATCATGAACCCGGAGGATAAAGAATTCAAACATTTATTGACAGTGACAACACAGTCACATGCGTCGAGTGTATGCAAATGGAATGTGGAAGCCTATTCAACTGGGTTTTAGAAAACAAAGAAGCATTGCCATTTCCATGCTATTATGAAGATATTCAAAGATGCTGGAATAGAGTAATGAAGTAGCATAGTATTAGACTTGATAGTTTTTGTTTTATTATCGTGTCTTATTACTTTGTAATCTTGGTGATATAAAAACCAAGAAGCACCACATAGAATAACTATCTAAGCAACCAAGAGAGAAACATTTGTAAGTTGTATTCTCAGTATTTCTCTGTATTCTTAGTTGTTCATTTGTAAGAAGCTGTGAGCTAATTTCTACACGGAGTTCTCTTGATATATTATATATATATATATCTCTGGTGGATATATTCAAATCCATCAGAAAGTTTTTAAAGACTTGTGTTTTTAATTTCTTGTGTTTTGATTCATTTGAAGTTATTATTTCGCACTCTGCAAATCAATTCACACTGATATATATATATATATATATTTAAGTTAGAACAATTTTATTTAAGAAAAGTTTGAAAGATTCCATTCAACTCCCCTTCTGTAATTCTTGTTGAATTGTTAAGGGACTAACAATTTGTATCAAAGCAAGCTCTTGATAAATAAAGAGTTTAAAGATCAACAAAATAGCAAGATGAACAAGAAGGATGTTGGAGTCAAGATTCCTTTTCTGGATAAAGATAATTACCATCACTGGAAGGTAAAGATGCATCTTCATTTACTTTCTCAAGATGAGGCCTATGTAGATTGCATAGAAAGAGGTCCTCATGTACCAGTGAGAGCTGCAACTGTAAATGAGCCATTTGTCCCCAAGCCAAGGCATGAATGGTCTGATCCTGATATTGAACAAGTCAAGAAAGATAAGAAGGCCATGAATATCATGTTCAATGGAGTTGATGGTGATATGTTTGACAACATCATCAATTGCAAAACTGCCAAGGATGTTTGGGACACTATACAGATTATATGTGATGGCACTGAGCAAGTTAGAGAAAACAAGATGCACCTACTGATTCAGCAATATGAGCATTTTTATAGTGAAGAAAGTGAGTCTCTCATTGACATTTTTAGTAGGTTTCAAAAACTACTAAATGCTCTAAAGTGCATGGAAGGGCCTATCAGACAAAAGACTCCAATCTTAAGTCCCTTAGATCTCTTCCAAAGGAATGGAAACCAATGATAGTCTCATTGAGAAACTCACAAGATTATAAAGAGTTTACTTTGGAGAGACTGTATGGCATCCTGAAAACTTATGAGCTTGAAATAGAGCAAGATGAGAGGATGGAGAGAGGAAAGAAGAAAGGAGGGTCCATTGCACTAGTTGATGAGCTAGAGAAAGAGATGAAAATGAAAGTTGTTGAGTCAACTTCAAGGGTCTGTGAAAACAAGGGCAAGGGGATGGTAGCTGAAAATGAAGATTCTTTGAGCCAAGATGACATGGAGGATATTGATGAACATCTAGCATTTCTTTCCAGAAGATTTGCCAAGCTCAAGTTCAAGAAGAACTTTGGAGCAGCCAAGCCAAATAGAAACATGGTAGATAAATCAAAATTCAAATGTTTCAAATGTCGCTTGGCAGGGCACTTTGCCAGTGAGTGTAGAAAGTCAGATTTCAACAAAAAGAAGTTTGAGCCTATTGATTATAAATAGAAATACTTTGAGTTGCTCAAACAAAAGGAAAGGGCTTTCATGACACAAGAAAATGACTGGGCTGCAGATGGTCTGGATGAAGATGAAGATGTCAGCTATGTCAATCTAGCCCTAATGGCCAAGTCTGATGAAACAGAGACAAGCTCTTCAAGTAATCAGGTAATTACTACAAACCTTGCACATTTATCAAAAGCTGAGTGTAATGATGCTATAAATGACATGTCTACAGAGTTATATCATTTGCGTGTTACACTTAAGTCTCTTACTAAAGAAAATGCTAAAATCAAAGAAAATAATTTATTTTTAAGTGAGAAGAATAATGTGCTAGAGTCTCAGTTCATTGATTTTGAAAAATTAAGAATTGAGTGTAAGATTGACAAGGAGGAATTAACTGAGTCTTTGAAGAAAGAAGAAATTTTGAAGAATCAGCTTGAACGTGAATAGGAAGTGATTAAGGCATGGAAAACATCTAGAGATGTTCATGCTCAAATCACCAAAGTTCAAGGGATCTAGTCCTTTTGTGATTCAGCCTGGAAGAAGAACAAGGAGAAGTCTGGTGGAAGGATTGCTAACAGATGTAGACTCGACGGATGATGAGGGTCATTCGTCGGATAGCAAAAAGGGTCATTCGTCGACTGTGAGCAAGCCTGTGAGTAAAGCCAATCTTGTCAAGTTAAATGAGAGATATGGATCAGTTTCCAAGAATTTTGTTCTAGGAGAATCTAGTCAAGTGAAGAAGGAAAAGAAGGCTAATGTTGGCCATATGACTGTCAAACAATTGAGTTATAGACTTGAAAAGATTGAGGTTAAAATAGAGGCTAAAAAGAAAAATAATAGAAATGGTAAAGTAGGGATTAATAAACACAATAACTACACACCTGATAAATATGCTCCTAGAAAAATCTGTGTCAAGTGTGGTAGTGTAAATCATTTGTCTGTTAATTACAAATCTGCCATGCCTACTTCGATATCTGTGCCACCTCACTTTCCCAACATGAATGCCATGCCTCCTATGCCCATGAATGATATGCCTACACAGAATATGAATGCACAGTTTGCTAACATGCCATTTGTACCTAGTCCTTATTATGCTGCATTTAGTATGCCACAAATGCCATTTAGCATGCCTTACTGGAATAACATGTTCACTAATAGCATGCCATTCCCTGTTAATCATAATATGCATGATAATTTTGTTATAATGAATGGTTTCAAAGGTTCAACTCAAATGACTAAGGATGAATCTGATATCCCCAAGTCAAATGAGATCAAACCTAAGAAACAGAAAAAGAAATCTAACAAGGCAGGACCCAAGGAAATTTGGGTACCAAAATCAACTTGATTTGATTTTGATGTGTACAGGGAAACAGAAAGAATCTATGGTACTTGGATAGTGGTTGTTCAAGACACATGACTGGTGATTTTACCATGCTCATAGAGTTCAAGGAGAGAGTTGGCCCTAGTATTACTTTTGGAGATGACAGCAAGGGTTATACTGTGGGATATTGCTTGATTTCAAAAGACGATGTCATCATTGAGGAAGTTGCCTTAGTGGATGGTCTCAAGCATAATTTGCTGAGTATCAGCCAGCTTTGTGATAAAGGCAATTCAGTAACCTTCAACTCAGAAGCCTGTGTTATGACTAACAAGAGGAGCAACAAAGTGGTTCTCACTGGTGTGAGAAAAGGAAATGTGTACCTAGCTAACTTCAACTCATCAAATGCAGAATCTATTACTTGTCTTCTCAGCAAAGCAAGTCAGGATGAAGGTTGGTTATGGCACAAGAAAATATCCCATTTAAACTTCAAAACCACGAATGAACTAGTAAAGAAAGAACTGGTTAGAGGCATTCCTCAAGTGGAGTTTTCTAAGGATGGATTGTGTGATGCTTGTCAAAAAGGGAAGCAGATCAAAGCATCATTCAGGAAGAAGCTTGACTCTACAATTGAAGAACCTTTGCAACTGCTACACATGGATTTGTTTGGACCAGTCAATGTGTTGTCCATTTCAAGGAGAAGATATTGCCTAGTAATTGTAGATGATTTCTCAAAGTTCTCTTGGACATATTTCCTAAAGTCTAAAGATAAGGCTAGTGAAATCATCATCAATCACATAAGGCAAGTCAATAATCATCCTGATTTCAAAGTGAGAAGAATCAGGAGTGACAATGAAACTGAGTTCAAGAATTTAGTCATGAGAGCATTTTGTGAAGAAAATGGAATTTTGCATAAATTTTTAGCAGCAAGAACTCCACAACAGAATGGAGTAGTGGAAAGGAAGAACAGATCACTTATTGAAGCTGTCAGGACAATGCTTGAAGAAACTAAATTGCCAACATATTTCTGGGCTGAAGCTGTAAATACTGCATGCTACACTCAGAATATTTCTCTGATCAATCAAGCAAAATGCATGACTCCCTATCAATTGTTCAAGAACAAGAAGCCAACTCTAAATTTTCTTCATGTCTTTGGCTGCAAATGTTATATCTTGAGAAATCAAACTGATCAGAATGGGAAGTTTGATGCTAAAGAAGATGAAGGAATTTTTGTTGAATATGTTGTTGGTAAAGCATATAGAGTCTACAATCTAAGAACCAACATTGTTGTAGAATCAATACATGTTGTGTTTGATGATAAAAAGATTTAAGGACTGCAAGATGGAGATTACCATGAGAGCCTCAAATTTGACAATATGGAGATGGTTAGTGATGACAGTGATGATGAAAGTGATCAAGAAACAGTATCAAAGGATAATGCAGAAAAATCTACTACCAATAAAGCACAAAATTCAACATCTATCGAGTTGCAAAATGCTTCATCCGTCGGGAGACAATCTGCCTTATCCGTCGGAAGGCAACCTGCTTCATCCGTCAGTACTCAAAATTCACCATCCTTCGGGTTATCAAAAGGAGCAGGGAGTCAAGATAGATCACTTACAGAAAGCTCCCATTTCTCAAATCAAAGATCCACTAACTCAGGGGGAGTCTCTAACAATCAAAACTCAATCACATATCAAGACAACAATGAGGCCTCTTCATCTAGAGCTAATCTACCTCAACAAAGAAAATGGACAAAAGATCACCCCTTTGAGCTCATAATTGGTGATGTATCATCTAGAGTTTAAACAAGGAGAGCAACTCAAGAAGAATGTCTATATAGCAGCTTTCTTTCAAAGGAAAAACCAAAGAAGGTAGAAGAAGCTTTGTTTGATCCTGATTGGATTTTAGCTATGCAGGAGGAGCTAAACCAATTTGAGAGGAATAAGGTATGGAAGCTGGTGCCTAAGCCTAGAGGAAAGAATCCAATTGACACCAAATGGATATTCAGAAACAAGATGGATGAATATGGCATAGTAGTCAGAAACAAAGCTAGATTGGTTGATAAGGGCTATTGTCAACAAGGAGGAATATATTTTGATGAAACATTTGATCCTGTTACAAGACTTGAAGCCATCAGAATCTTCTTAGCCTATGCAGCCCATGCCAATTTCAAGGTCTATAAAATGGATGTCAAAAGTGCCTTTATGAATGGAGATTTGGAGGAGGAAGTATATGTCAGTCAACATCCTGGTTTTGAAGATCCAAATTTTCCAGAACATGTCTATTATCTTTTGAAAGCACTTTATGGACTAAAGCAAGCACCTAGAGCCAGGTATGACACTTTATCAAAGTTCCTTTTAGAAAATCACTTCACAAGAGGTACTGTAGATAAAACTTTATTCTTTAGAAATGTTAATTGCTCTAGCATACTTGTTCAAATTTATGTAGATGACATTATTTTTGGCTCTACAGATGAGAAACTTTGTAAAAAGTTTGCCAAACTGATGCAGAGTAAGTATGAAATGAGTATGATGGGAGAACTAACTTACTTTATTGATTTGCAAGTTAAGCAAGTTAGTGATGGAATATTCATTAGTCAAACTAAATAAATTTTTGATCTCTTAAAGAAGTTTGATCTAATGGATTGCACATCTACAAAAACTCCCATGGCCACTGCAACTAAGCTTGAATTAAACACTACTGAAAAGTCTGTGGATATTTCAAGTTATAGGGGCATGGTTGGCTCACTTTTGTACGTAACAGCTAGTAGGCCAGATATAATGTTTGCTACATGTTTATGTGCTAGATTTCAGGCTGATCCTAGATAATCTCATTTAGTAGCTATTAAGAGAATTTTCAGATATCTCAAGGGAACACCAAAACTTGGCATTTGGTACCCTAGAGATTCTGGTTTTGATCTAACTGGTTATTCAGATGCTGATTATGCAGGTTGTAGAAATGATAGAAAAAGTACAAAAGGAACTTGTCAATTTTTAGGAAATAAGATTGTGTCCTGGTTCAGTAAAAAGCAAAATTCAGTTTCTACCTCTACAGTTGAAGCTGAATATATTGATGCTGGCAGTTGCTGTGCACAGATTTTGTGGATGAAAAATCAATTGCTAGACTATGGTTTGCAAGTTGAAAGGATTCCTATTTTCTGTGATAACACAACTGCAATTTCCATCACTGAAAATCCAGTACAACATTCAAGGACAAAGCATATAGACATCAAGTACCATTTCATAAGGGAACATGTAATGAATGGTACTGTGGAACTACATTTTGTTCCAAGTGAGAAGCAGCTTGCAGATATTTTTACCAAGTCACTGGATGAATCCACCTTCTCAAGGTTGGTAAGTGAGTTAGGTATGCTTAATTATTCTTAAATCCTTATGAGATAATTTGCAAGTTATAATGCAGCCAGAGATTTAAATTGATTTTTTTAGTCATGGATGAAATTTTGGTTAAGTCAAAATTTACATCTCGACGGATGATCCTTATCCATCGAGTTTGATCATCCGTCGGAATACTATTTGCTAATAAAAATCAATTATTTTTCTGGAATACTTTACGACTCGACGGATAACAGTTTATCCTCATCCGTTGAATTATCTTAATCTTAGCCGTTGATTTCCTGAACATTATCCATCGAGTATACTTACAGTTTGTAAGCATAACACGACGGATAATGGGTGGAATTTTTATAGTTTATTTTTAAACGGCTATTTTAGGAAATTTTAATTGGCTAGTTTATTTTACTTTATTATTTTTGGTAGTTAGTTTTGAGATAGTATAAAAGCCTATTTCATTTCCATTGCTTTTCTTATATCATTCTCAAATTATCTGCACCAATTTCTCTCTCTTTCAAAGCACTTACTCTCTCTCTCTGCAAGCTCTTATTCTCTAACAATGGTGCCTGTTGTTAAGATTATGTCTCAAACTGGTTTCATTTATGAGAAGAATAACTTCACATCCTTAGTGAACAAGGGGATTCAGCGTTCTGGTGACTACCACAAAATGATGGATTTTGTGAAGAACTGCGAGCTTAACTATGCCATGCTGGAATCACCCACCATCTTTTGTGAAGTTGTTGAATAGATTTGGACCACTGCTACATACAACTCAACTGATAAGACCATCACATTCACTATCAAAGGTAATGAATTTTGTATTAAAGTGATGTTAATAAAACATTTTTCAAGATTCCTGATAATAATGTGACCTCACCACACATAAACACTGATATAGTTAATATGTTTAATTCCATAAACTATGCTCTTTCTACTTCTAAGTTGAGTGACATTAGGAGATTGGGTCTTAGGAAGGAATGGAGTTTCATGTGTGATATAGTGACCAAAGTCTTTTCTGGTAAAATCAGTAATTTTGATTCTGTTAATATTTCCATGCTTAACATGCTAGTTCTAGATAAGTACTTTAATTTTAGTGACCTTGTTCTGTTTGAGTTGGGTTTCAAATTAGGAGAGTTAAATAAGAGGGGTAAAAGTGTTTATTATGCTAGATTTTTCATGATGTTAGCTAACCACCTCTCTGAGGAAATTGTGCTTGAGAACCCAAACAACAAATTAAATTGTTGGGTTCAAGAGAGAAGAATCATTGCAGATTTGAACAGGGCAAATCATCACAGAGAAGTGCCACTTTTCTATTTCCCTATAATGGATGCACCTCAGGTAAGTGAGGTAAGTTCATCTATCCCAACTATTATTCCAACCTCACTAGTTTCTTTGAGTTCTAGTGTAGCTATGACAACTGTATCAATGACCCAACAGTTGCCTACCCAAGCTACCAAACCAACAAAAATTTCAAAATCCAAATGAAAGCCCCCTCTGGTATCTCTCAAAAGATGCCAGTTGCAAAATCCACCAAAACCAAAGAGGGGAGTGTGAAGGTGGGAAAGGTAGGTGAGGGACAGGGTGAATATAAAGAAATCCTAAGGATAAGGATGGAGAGTTGAGTGGTTCCCAACCTAGCCACACTGCAGTTTCCCAACAAACTGCAGTGCTTAAAAAGGATAAAAGCTCATTTCTAGTTGCATCCTCCCAAAAGGATGTAACTATTGAACAAAGCTCTCAACCAAGAGCACATGCCAAGAGGGTAAGGGACACTAGCTCACCCCAAACTTATGCCAGAAAGAAGAAATCTAAAACCCTTGGGGATGCACAGGGTACACACACTGTGCAAACTGGTGCTAAAGACACAGTCACTGCACCTTCTCAAAATCAGCCTGATGTGGCTCCAATATATGTGGAGTCACAACCAAAATCTCTAGTAATAGAAGCACCTCACACACCAAATTCTCCCACAAATTCTCTGGACGTGGATATGATCAACACATCAATTCCTGATTCCCCTTCTTTAACTTTGTTGGGGAAGCCAAAATCTAATGCAAGTGAGCATCATCTTTTAGATGATTTGTTGGCTCACTTGCCAATTCTTTCAGGAACTGTTGAATCATCTGTGCCCAAAATATCATCAATCAGCACAGAGTCCATAATAGTTTCTATTCCAAGTTCATTCATTTCTACTCTCTCGATAGATATTGCTCATCCGTCGAGTAGTGACTGTATCCTGATGGATAAGCTTAACAGTAGTTATCCGTCGGTTAGCAAAATCACTAACCCGATGGATATTACTCATTCGTCGAGTGTCTTTGCATAACATCAAACTTCATTTATTTCAAGTGCAGAAGACTTAGTGGTTGTCCAGTCACTCTTAGGATTGAGGGAAAAGAGTGTTATGAGTGAGAGTCTGGGTTGTTCCCAGGAAAAAGGAGAGGAAAAAAGTGAAACTATGCAATCCATTTATTCAGGATTGGCAAAAGAGAATGAGAGGAGTCCCACCTTAGATGGTGAAGGTGAGGGTGTGAGGGTGGGGAGCCAGGGTGAGACCCTGATGCAACAAAAGAGAGAACATGAGAGAAATGCAGGTACAGGAGCTATAAGGATGAATGTCATTGCTAGTGAGTTAATGAATGTCCAGGATGCAGACAGGGAGGGACTATCTCAGCAACCTCAAGCTGTAATAGATTCCACCTCTCTTGATTCAACTAATCAATCAAACAAATACTGCTTTTCAAACCACTACAAATGCCAACACCAAGAAGCTCCTTCAAGCACATCTTGCTTCTCTGCAACTATAACAAATTCAAGGCTTCCAACATGCTAGAGATGTTAACACCATTAAGGGTGACATTGATGAGATGATGAAGGCCATTTCAGACAAAATAGATTCTAAACTTCCAGAAGCCACAATGTTTGACATCAAGAGGCAGCTCAGAAAGAATTCTGATCTTGCCACAAAGATAGATGCATTGGACACAAGGATGACAGCTATGGAAGGATCTCTAACTGCCATTCATCTGCATCAAGCTCAACAGACAGATTTACTTCAGAAACTGGTGACTGCTCAAACCTCCTCCTCTACTCAATTTGATGATAACAAAAAGGGGGAGAAAGGACCAAGTGAGGGGGAGAAGCTTCAAATTCAATCAGTAAAGTAATTGTGCCCATAATTACTTTCACCAAGCCACCAGTAACAAATAGTATAGATCTGATCAATGCAGCAACAACCAATTTAAGAGAAGCTGAAAAGGAGCAGTTGAAGCCAATCAACTGGGAGAAAATTGATGAGGACATACAAAGGAAGTTTGGGCTAGTAAAGGTGCCAGTAAAGTCAGCCATTCATCACTTTAAAGTCAAACAGATTTCTGTGAATGAAATGAGCATGAAGTATCTGGAAAGAGGACAGCCATCCTGCATCAAATCTCCAAAAGCTGAATTTATTCTGAAGCCAAGGGTGAACTATCCAAAATCATCATTAAAGAACCCTTTGGATACAGTGTATGAGACATCTAAACCTGATGAGAAGAAGCTTCTGTCAAGGTCAATTACCTTCTACAAGGATCCAGCTGATTCAGCTTTAAAAAGAAGAATTGCTAAAGTTTTCAGAAATGGGAAAGAAATTTGTGTAGTGGCTGGACATCCTCAATTTGCTCAAGCAAAGAGAGAAGAAAAGGCAAGATTGAAGCAGGAAAAGAAGCAAGCTATTCTAGATGCCAAAAAGGCTAAGCAAAAGAAAGAGCAAGCTGCTATCTTGGCCAAGCTACAAGCTGTGAAACCAACACAATAGATTCCTTCTCAGCCATCTGGAATCACTGAATCTCAAGATCCAAAGAAGCACGTTGAATCAAAATAGAAGAAATCTTAGAGATATAAGGAATTGGCCAAAAGAACCAAAAGGAAATTGAACTTTGTTGGTAAGGAATTGGAGGATCAGTTTCCCAAGGAATCCACTCCAACTACAACTCAAGCATCAAAACCCACTGTGGTATTTGAAGACATCAAGGTGGTGGATCCTTATAGGAACATTCATGGTGAACCTATTGTGCCTAAGGATGAACCAATAGACTGGGAGAGCCTACCAATTCCTGACTTCAATTTGCCAATCCTTAACAAGCCAAAGAGAACAAAGTCAAGAGCAGTCAAGAAAGTGAAGTTGTCACCTCTCAAATCCAAATCTCTAGTCCAAGCTCAATCTAAAGTCAACAAGGGAGATTACATGTACTTGTGTGATATCAAGGAATTCTATGATCTAAATCTCTATCTGGATGAACTAGAAGAAGTGAGAGGAATTGATGCATACATAAATCTACCTGAAAGGTTAGTTTTCAAGTACAAGGGAGGAAAGGAGATTCAATGGCTGTTAGATATATTTGATAATGTCATGGCTAATATGATTTATGTTTAGTTTTCAGATCTTACTTAAATAGGATAAATCAGTACTTACTGGAAGTCAGGACTTAAGGATATCAGTACTTATATTATCAGGAGATATTCATCAGAAGATGGATATCAGAACTTAATTGCTGAAGGACGTTCAGATAAGGACAGTAGCTGATTAAAGGAAAGAAGATCGAGATAAACATAAGAAGAGATATGCATGAAGAAGGAATTCTATAAAGAATAGAATACTTGGAAGAAAAGATATTTGATTGATATATTTTAGGAAGCAGAATTATATTCCATATCAATTAGCGATTATCTTGTAACTGTGTAGTATATAAACACAGACATAGGGTTTACACTATAAGTGTTATCATATTCGAGAAGATTATTCGTAGTAACCCTAGCAGCTCTCGTGATATTTGTTCATCACTGAGAGGTAACAGTTCCATACTGTAACAGAGTTTATTGTTTCAATAAAGTTTGTTTTCTATTACATGAGATATTAAAGTTCGATTTGATTGTACTTTACACTGTATTCACCCCCTCTACAGTGTGTGTGACCTAACAAGTGGTATCAGAGCCTATCTGTTAACGCACATACAGTTAAAGATCCAAACACAATCATGTCTGACATAGAAACTCCAACTAAGCCTACCAAAACTGAAGAACCACCAAAGACACAAATTCAAAGTCGGTATGAGACCATCAGAGTACCCATACTGAGACCATCTGAATATCCCATATGGAAGATGAGGATGACCATGTTCCTGGAAGCAATAGATCTAGAATATCTTGATAGAATCAAGGAAGGGCCTCACAAACCAACCAAGCTCGCTGTTGCAGTTGCAGGTGAAGCAGCAAAGACCGTACCAAAGGAGAAGAGTGATTATACTGCTGAAGATATAGCATCAATTGCTATGGATGCTAAGGTACGACACTTACTGCATAGTGCCATTGATAATGTAATGTCAAATAGGGTAATTAACTACAAGACTGCTAAGGAGATATGGGATGCTCTGGAAACAAGATGTCAGGGAACCGATACAATTAAGAAGAACAGGAAGACAATACTCACTCAAGAGTATGAACACTTTGACTCAAAGGCTAATGAGTCATTGACTGATTTATATGATAGATTTGTCAAACTCTTGAATGATTTGTCATTGGTTGATAAGGAGTATGATCTTGAAGATTCAAACCTTAAATTCCTGTTAGCTCTTCCTGAATGCTGGGATTTGAAGGCAACGACAATAAGAGACAACTACAATCTTGATGAAACAACTCTTGATGAAATTTATGGAATGCTCAAGACTCATGAACTTGAGATGGAACAAAGAAGCAAGAGGAAAGGAGGAAAGTCAAGGACAGTTGCTCTTAAGGCTGAAGAAGAATTCCCCAAGGCAGCTACCTCAAGGAAAGACAAGGGTAAAACTCTTTTCACAAAGTCTGATACTGAGTCATCAAGTTCTGAAAGTGATGATGACTCGGATTCTGAAAGCTTGCCTGAGACTGATGCTGATGAGGAGATGATGAAGCTGTGTGCTCTTATGGTGAAAGGGATCACAAAGATTGCATACAGGAAGTTCAGGAAGGGAAAGAAGTTTTCCAGGAAAGGCACAAGTTCTGATAAGAAGAATTTCAGAAGATCTGAGGACAGAGGAGGAAAGTCTGATAGAGGAGATTATACCAATGTCAAATGCTATAACTGTGGTGAGAAAGGCCACATATCTCCTGATTGCAAGAAATTAAAGGGTGACAAAGGCAAGGCTCTTGTCACAAAGAAGAAAAGCTGGACAGACACCTCAGACTCTGGTAGTGAGGAGAACTATGTGTTGATGGAAAATGCTGATAAAGAAAGTGCTGAGAGCAATTCTGAAGCTGCTAAAATAAAGGTACCTCAGACTACTTATGCTTTTCATACTGATGATATTAATGAGTTGAGAAGATATCTTAAAACCATGTTTGTTAGTTATAGAGATCAAACTTTAACATGTGAAAGATTAACTTCTGAAAATCTTGCTTTTAAGAAAATAAATGATTTCTTAGAAAAAGAGTTAGTTATGTTCCATCAAACTCAGAAGGATAGAGATGATGCTTTTTATGTTAGGGATGAAGTGCTAAAAATGAATGAATCTCTAAAAACTGAGTTAGAAAAGGAAAAAGAGATTATCAGGACTTGGACTAACTCTGGCAGAACAACTCAAAATTTGTTAAGTAGTGAAAATTGGAAAGAGGGCTTAGGTTATGGAGAGGATAAGAATGATAAAGGAACTGTAGAAATTAATCCTGTTGTTAAGCAAAAGCCAAAATTAAAACCTGTTAAGTTTGTAACTGTAAAGTCTGATAATGAGAAATCAGAAGTTAAAGAGGAATTAACTTCTGACAAACTAAAACAGGAAAAGACAGTTGAAGTAAACATAGGCTAAATGACTAAGAAGCAGCTTAAGCATAAGCTGAAAGATGTTAAGAATGCAAATAAGGTAAAATCACCTAGGAAAAATAGGAATGGAAAGGAAGGTGTGAATAAAAGTAATGATTATAGGCCTGTTCCTGATGCTCCTAGGAAAACGTGTCATAACTGTGGAAGTTCTAACCATCTGGCTTCTTTTTGCAGGAAGAATAAGAACATAAACTCCTGACCTTCAAAATTAGGAGTTAAGAGTCAGTCTGTTAGATATAAACCACAAAATCCTTGTTTTCATTGTGGTAGTTTATGGCATTCCATTTATACTTGTAAGGAATATCATAGTTTGTACTATGATTATTATCAAATAAAACCTTCTTTGAAGAAAGTTTCCATTGTTCCTTCTAGTGTAAATTCTGATTCAAAGTATGATAGTGTAAGTTCTGATAAGAAAAATGTTAACATAACCTCTGATGCTAAATCCGCTGCAAATGTTAACAAACTTGATAAGGCCAAAGGATCCAAGCAAGTCTGGGTCCTTAAAACTAATCATTAGTGGTCTTTGTGATTGCAGGGCAACAGGAAAAATATTCTAGTTCTGGACAGTGGATGTTCAGGACATATGACTGTAAATAAAGCCCTGCTATCAGACTTTGTGAAGAAAGCTGGCCCAAGTGTTTCTTATGGAGATGGCAACATTGGAAAAACATTGGGATATGGCAATATTAATCTTGGGAATGTCATCATTAGAGAAGTAGCTCTGGTCTCAGGACTTAAACACAATCTGCTGAGTATAAGTCAAATCTGTGACAGAGGTTATCATGTTGATTTCTTTGAAGAACACTGTGAATTTATGAGTAAATCCAAAGGCAAAGTTGTTCTAAAAGGATACAGGCGTGGTAACATTTATGAAGCTAAGCTTTCAATAAGTACTGATGGTTCTGCAATCTGTCTGATGAGTAGAGCATCAATTGAAGAAAGCTGGAATTGGCACAAGAAACTCTCTCATTTAAATTTCAACAATATAAATGAACTAGTCAAGAAAGATCTTGTGAGAGGACTGCCAAAGTCAGTATTTGCTCCTGATGGCCTTTGTGATTCTTGTCAGAAGGCCAAACAAAGAAAATCTTCATTCAAGAGCAAGACTGAATCATCAATTCTTGAGCCTTATCATCTACTACATGTTGATCAATTTGGTCTAGTGAATTTCATGTCTATTGTAAAGAAGAAATATGCGTTGGTCATAGTGGATGAGTTCACCAGATACACATGGGTGTATTTCTTGCACACAAAAAGTGAAACTGCATCTATCTTGATTGATCATGTCAAACATCTGGATAAATTGGTCAAAGATTCTGTGAAAACCATAAGGAGTGATAATGGCACTGAGTTCAAGAATTTGATAATGGAAGAGTTCTGCAAAAACCATGGAATTAAGCAGGAATTTTCTGCTCCTAGAACTCCACAGCAAAATGGAGTTGTTGAAAGGAAGAATAGAACTCTCATTGAAGCTGCACGTACAATGCTTGAAGAAGTAAAGCTTCCAACCTATTTCTGGGCTAAAGCTGTGCAGACTGCTTGTTTTACTCAAAATGCAACACTCATTAACAAGCAAGGAAAAACACCATATGAGATGGTGAAGAAAAAGAAGCCAAATCTGAAGTACTTTCATGTATTTGGATGCAAGTGTTTTGTTCTCAAGACTCATCCTGAACAGCTATCTAAATTTGATCTAAAAGCTAATGAAGGAATCTTTGTTGGATATCCACTTTCCACAAAAGCCTTCAGAGTCTATAATTTGAGAACAAGAGTGGTCATGGAATCTATCAATGTCTCTTTTGATGACAAGAATATTACCGGTCTTGAAGATTTTATTGATCATGATCAGCTGAGATTTGAAAATAAAGACTCAAATTTTGATACTGAAAATCCTGACAGTCTAAGTCCTGATACTGTAAACTCTGATGGATTAAACTCTGATGTTATTGAAACTGTGGTGACTACGCCAAAGGAAGATGCACCTATGCAGGGGGAGCATACTCAAGAACATACCACATCTCAAGAAGCATCAGAACATACATCTGGCTCTTCAAGTTCTGATTCGTCAAGTTCTGATAAGCCAAGTTCTGATAATTCTGAAAATCTAAATTCTGAAGAATCCAACTCAGAGAGCATAGTTTCAGGGGGAGCATCGGAAAATGAAAATGAAGACAGCATGGATCATGGGGGAGCATCCAGTTCTAGAGAAAACCTTCCATCTACAAGGAAGTGGACTAAATCACATACACCTGATTTGATAATTGGAAATCCTGATGCAGGTGTCAGAACTAGAACAAGCACTTCAAACGAATGTCTTTACAATTCTTTTCTCTCTCAGACTGAACCAAAGAAAGTGGAAGAAGCTCTTCAAGATGCTGATTGGGTGCAAGCAATGCAGGAAGAGTTAAATAAATTTGAAAGAAACAAAGTCTGGACCCTAGTGCCAAGACCAAAGAATAGATCTGTTGTTGGTACAAAGTGGGTATTCAGAAACAAAACTGACAGTGATGGCATAATTACAAGGAATAAGGCAAGGCTGGTTGCAAAAGGATATTCTCAACAGGAGGGAATTGATTATGATGAAACATTTGCACCAGTTGCTAGGTTAGAAGCCATAAGGATATTTTTGGCTTATGCTGCTCACAAAAAGTTTACTGTCTTTCAAATGGATGTGAAAAGTGCTTTTCTCAATGGAGAATTGGAGGAGGAAGTATAAGTTGAACAACCTCCAGGCTTTGTAGATTCCAAACATCCAGATTATGTCTACAGGCTTGATAAAGCACTTTATGGACTTAAGCAAGCTCTCAGAGCATGGTATGAGACTTTAGCTCAGTTTCTTCTGGAAAGTGGATTCAACAGAGGAACTATAGACAAAACACTGTTCTACCTCAACCATGGAAAGGACTTACTTTTGGTCCAGATTTATGTTGATGATATCATTTTTGGGTCTACAAATGACAGACTTTGCATGAAGTTTGCCAAACTGATGTAGTCAAGGTATCAGATTAGTATGATGGGGGAATTTAGCTATTTTCTGGGCCTTCAAGTCAAGCAAAATGAAGAAGGCACCTTTATTTGTCAAACTAAGTACACCAGAAACTTGCTGAAGAAATTTGGAATGCAAGATTGTTCAAGTGCATCCACTCCCATGGCCACTGCAACAAAACTGGATAAGGATACTGGTAAATCAGTAGATATTACTGATTACAGAGGTATGATTGGCTCTCTACTCTATCTAACTGCTAGTAGACCTGATATCATATATGCTACCTGTCTTTGTGCAAGATTTCAAGCACATCCAAGAGAACCTCACTTAACAGCTGTGAAAAGAATTTTCAAGTATCTTAAGGGAACAGCTGATCTGGGATTGTGGTATCCCAGAGAATCAGATTTTAAACTAATAGGTTACTCAGATGCAGATTTTGCAGGTTACAAAATTGACAGGAAAAGCACAAGTGGAAGCGGCCAATTTCTTGGAGGCAGATTGGTTTCTTGGTTTAGCAAGAAACAAAAGTCAATTTCCACATCAACTGCAGAAGCAGAATATATTGCTGCAGGAAGCTGTTGTGCACAGATTCTTTGGATGAAGAATCAGTTACTGGATTATGGGTTAACATATTTCAAAATCCCTATTTACTGTGATAATCAAAGTGCTATTGCTATGACAGGTAATCCAGTTCAACACTCTATGACAAAGCACATTAGCATCAGGTACCACTTCATCAGGGAACATGTAGATGAAGGTACAGTGAAATTGCACTTTGTTCCAACAGATCAACAACTAGCAGATATCTTCACAAAACCATTGTGTGAAGCTACTTTTACAAGATTGGTAAATGAACTTGGAATGGTTTCAGGTTCTTTCTCTAAATCTGCTTAGTTTTGTTCTGTTGTATCAGACTTTATGATCAGTATTTACAGAATTTAATCTCTTTGTGTATTCTGTGCTTAATTGAAAAATATGTTTAAGTACTGACTGTTGTCTGATCAATGTTTCTAAACTCTGATGATATGTCTGTTTAGGTAACTATTCAATCCTATGAGGATAACTGTGCTAGATGCTGACCTAGTAGTCTTCAATAAACAAGGGATCCCATGTAAGAAGTAATTATTTCTGTGGAAATCTATTGACACAAGCAAATTCTGATAATTGAGCTTAGTTGAGTTTACTTTGTCTATCTTATTACTAAGTCACAAACTAGAATAATGCTACTCATCTGTTAAGTTCTAATGCTAGTAAATCTGTTGAATGTATTAAGTGCTGATAAACCTCACTTATCAAAAGAAAAAGAAGAAGAAACAAGGATTAAAAATCAGGTACTCCTTTGAGATCTAGAGTAAAAATGTGGAAGGGAAGACCCAAGTGCATTGCTGGTATTAAGTAATATGCATCAGAAAAGCAAATAAAATATTTTCTTGGTGACTTTTCACACTCTATGATTACTGGAGAAATACTCTGATAATAGCATAAATTCTGATAAGCAGTCGTGACTCACTTACACTGAGAAGCCACTGTAAAATAGAATTTAAGAAGATGCACAAAATTAGCACAAAATAGTTGAGGTGGACTCAAGCATGAATTTATTCAATAGTAGGTTTCAGAATATTGACAGATTTTTAGTAAAGTTTTAGTTATGCCTTATTTCTAAGATGTACTGAAGTGAATCATACTTTTCTCTTTGTCTGATATTTAGCTTAATGCACACACTAACCACTCCATATGAATGATGAAAATCACTGTGGGGATCTATGTTGTTTTAGATGAACAGTCATTGTGTCACATTGCACAAATTCTGAGGACAAGTTCTGATTGCATGTTCTGATGATTAAGTTTTGAAGAATATAAATCAGAATTTGTGTGAGGACTTACTAAAATAGGAATTCCTTTTTAGAGTTAAGAAATTAAGTTCTGATGACTGTTAAGTTCTGATATAAGTCTAAGTTCTGATATTACAGTCTGATTCTTTACTTGACTTATTTTTGGATAAAATTTGACAACAGTCTCAGTTTAAACCTGAATACTGTTAAAATGGAAGATTAATAGTCACTATAGTTAGGGATAGTGGTACTCGTACATGAACAGTCAACTTTTATTTGCTTCTTGTGCGCATTAAACCATGTTTTCTCTTTCCAATAAATGTTTTTCTTTTTCCAAGTCTGGGAGACGAGGTGGAATTAATTCCACCTGTCAGCATTAAATTTCTTTGTGTCTCCTGGCATTCTCTTGCCTATATAAACAACCACTTCACATCAGCCTTCCCATCACCTCTTTTATCACAAACTCACCTTCATACTTTTTCTATCAAAAACACCATGGTCAATTACAATATGTTTTTGAACTACGAAACATTCAACATGGAGCTGAGCTGTGCTGATTGGAAGCAGGAATGACACGTCACTGCCATTCCTGATGAGATATGGGACTCCGTTCCCCAGGAGGTACTTACCCACCTCATGTTCTTCTACATGGACTACCATCGCCATCTGGAGCGATTGGAGGAGGAAAGGCTGGAAGCTCTCCGCCAGCAAGAGCGAATCATTCGACTCGCTATTCTGTTTATCGAGAGTAGGAAGAAGAAATAATTTATTTTCTTCTTCCTGTTTTTCTTCATCATCAGCCTTGCCCTGCTTCTTGAGCTAGGACTAAGGCTGTTGACGTTAGGTTTAGCAGCTTAGGGAAATCTTGTACAAGTTCTGATGTAATTTCAATTTCATGAATGTATTCTCTTGATATATTAATGATTTTTTTTTGTTTCAAGATCTTGTCTCTGAGATATTTTGTAATGTATTGATAAATCCTGATACATATTCATATTCTGATGACCATATAAATTCTGTTTTAACTTAAGTTCTGATTTTCTTTTATCAGTACTTGCTCGTCCGATTTATTATGTTCATTTTCACTCGATTTTTTTTCCAGAATATTGATGTTGCAGTGAAAAATAATTAAATAAGTGGGAACAGTTTCAATTTTGAATTAAAACTGTTTCACCTTGATTAATGGAATAACTGGGTAAGTGGATCGGTTTTTTCCTTGAAAAACTGCAAGTGGGTAAGTAATGATTACTGTTTTCTCGTGCCCATTAACTATTCGTTTTTACCGCACGTCTGACAGGTGTCCAACGGTTACATTTTTTTTTCAAAAGTATAAGTAAGACAGAGAGAAGATTTTTTAATCTTTTATTTCCTTTCATACTTTTTCTCTCTACTTGCTTTTACTCTCTTTCTTCTTCTAACGTTGGTTTTTCATATAGACATTCTATCAAACACCTAACAGGCACTTAAACCTCTCGATTACTTTCATGGCACCTAGGGATTTAATCATTGATGGAGCTAAATTTGTTCCAAACAATTATGCTGCTATTCTTGATAATGCTAAAGCTCCGTCTGAATTGCATTTTGTGCAAGACCTTCTTGCACACAGTGAAATCCGGTATGCATTGACCCAACCTTCAGTATTCTCAAGCCAACAAGTTCTGACACTTTGGAGGACTGGAAACTTTGATAATGGTGGTCCAAATGGTACTCCTAGTATTGTTTTCGAATTGGGTGATTCTTCATTTGCAGTCACTCCTGGTACAATACGCAAGGCTCTACATCTTCCAGAAGGATGTACTTTTTCAATTTCAGAGGACTCAGCTCTTCAGGAGTTAATGGCCAGTTTGGGGTATGAACAGAGTTTGGCAAAGCTTGGGCAGTTGAAACGGGCTCATATCAGAAGGGAATGGAGCTTCTTTTTCGACTGCATCACTAAAGCTTTTGGGAACAAGTGTTCGAATTTTGATGCCATCCCTATAATGAGTCAGCACATCGGGTATGCCATTATAAACCAAACTCATTTTGATTTTGCAACGGCTATAATAGGTTTTATTGGGGATAGGATGACAGAGGATAGGAATGTTGTTTACTTTGCTAGATTTTGTCAACTTATATATACTTTTTGTACGGATGAACCTCGACTAACCAGTACCTTAACTTCACCTTTTAAAGTTGCCAAACGTTACTTTAATGACCTGGTAAATGCTGACACTAAGAAACCAGTGGTTAGACCTTTACAGATTCCTTAGTCTGTGAAACAGATCTTAGTAAATGCTGATCCTGATTCCTATAGATCTGTTTATCCTGATGTCCAAACAACAAACACCTCCCAAACACCACAACAACCATCAGAACATACCACCCATACTACTCAACCAACCCTTAGGCAATATATCAAATCCTATCTCTCCACTTCACAGACAGTTTAACCCTCATCCTCAGCACCTACTGTGAAGCCTTCATCTTCCAAACCTAAGAGGACAAAGACTGTTCCTCAAACACCTCAAAAGAGAAGGAGGATTGCTTTGAGAGATGAGTCTGACAGTGAGGAACAAGTTTCTACATCAGAACCTGTTGTCCAAGAAGCTGAGACAGTGACTTCTCAGAAGGATTCTGAAATTGGGGGATCTAGGCTTCTCAAGAGGCTTAGAAGAATGATTGTTCCTGAAACTCCCAAGGAATCCATATCTACAAAGAGATACAAGAAATAGAGGGCAAAAAGGCCAGTTTCAGATGAAGAAGCAGCAGCTAAGGAAGGAGATCAGAAATCTCTGATCTCACAAGAAAAGGAATTTGCTAAAGTCACTTCTTCTTCATCAACTCCATCTCAGGAGGCTGTTCCTAAACAGGCCAACACACCATCTATGTCTCTTGTTCAAAAGTCTGTATCTCCTGTTAATACAGGCACCAGTGTTGAAATTGATGTTCAGAACTTGGTTGTGCCTGAAGTAATTCTCCTAGAAGCTCCAACAACAACTCATCCATCAACAATACCTGTTACTGATGCTGCTCAAATTTCAGACTTCTCTTCTACACCTTCTCTGCATCTCGATGCTGATGATCAGAATATAGGTGAGCATCAGGATATGGCTGTTGATCAGAACTTAAAACCAGATCAGCACTTAGAGGATGCTGAAGCCTCTATTGCTACTCACACTGTTGTTTTATCAGAAAATACTGATTCTGTAAGTTCTGATGCTGCAAATGCTGGAGATACTGGTGATGCTGCTCCAAATGTAGATGCTGATGAAGCAGGTCCTTCAGGACATGATCCTCAACAAACTATTCTTAAATCTGAACTTGTTAAGAAGTTTATTACCAGAGAAGCACCAGTGCCTTGGAGTGAAACTCCTGCAGGACAGGAGTGGACTAAGGAATGGAACTCAGTTTCCTGTGTTCCAAATGCAAAGCATCTTGCTGAGCCCTTGACAAAAGCTGATGAAATGTTAATTTCTGATGATTTCAAAACCCAGCTTAGAGTCACTGCATTGAATACTAAACATCTACAAGGTCTCCATTCAACTACTCATGCAGAGCTACACAAGATTCAGGAAGAATTCATCAAACAGGACCAAATTCAGAAAATTGACAAGAAAAAGTTCTTCCAACCTACCTTTGACAGGATTGCTTATATTGAGAAGACTCAAGAGAAACAACAAGCTCAGATTGATGATATTCTGAAAAATCAAGCTTCTCAGCAATCTCAACTTACTGAAATCCAAGCCTTAGTGGAATTGCTTGTCTCTCTTCTCCTACCTGCTGATGCCAAAAAGGGGGAGAAAGTAATTAAGTCCAAATGCAAGACTGGCAAGACACTGAAAGGGAAGGATGATGAAAAGGATGATCAAGGAAACTATGGAATGGGTAGAGGTCATAGTCAAGGTAGAGGTTTCTCATCAAGAAAAGCTGAAATTACAAGTTACAGGACAAGTTCTGATATTGGGAAAAGAATTAGTTCTGCTACTGGTAAAAGGATAAGTTCTGATGAACTTTTAGATCTTGATGAAGAAATGTCAAGATAGTTATTTCTTCAGGAAAATCCAGGAATGGACTTGGAGAGTTTAATGGAAGAAGAAGCCAGACTTAAATCAGAGAAAGTCACATCTAAATCTGAAGCTTCTGGTAAAAAGACACTTCCAAAACTCAAAGGCATTGTGATAAAAGAAAGGACAAATACTGAAGCAACATTGGCTAAATCACAACCACAGATAGAGCCAAGATCCAAGGGTAAAGAAAAGGTTGGTGAACCTATCAAGGTTTATGTGCCTCCTGAGAATGAAGAAATCACTGATGAAAAGGATGATCTTGCTCTGACTTCAAGAAAAGTTCTTAAAACAACCTCTGACATGGCTCAAGTTGTTCAGAGTCAAGAGACAGTAAGTTCTGATATTTCAAAGAAGCAAGTAACCTCTGACATAGCTCAAGTTAACTTGATATCAGAAGATAGATCAAAGACACTCCTACCAGGATTCACTAAAGCAAAACAGACTCAACCTTTGAAGACTGCTGCAAGTAGTTTTGAAGCAAGAGTAGTTACTGGAAAGGAAGCAAGAGATAAACTGGATTGGGAAGTGCTGATGAAAGAAGAATACAGAACACTACCAATGATCCAACTTCCTTGAGTGAACCAGGTATTGGAGCAACTCCTGAGAGATTGAATCAACTGGAATCTGTACAAATGGTTTACCATACCTACTTGAAAGAACACATCTTATTGTACTTCATGACAGATGGTAGGTTTTATCATATAAGGCAAAATGCCATTCCATTGAAGTATTTTGAAGAATTGGAGCATGTATTATTCTTACTTCAAGTGGATGACAGATTGACAGGAAGTGCTGCAAACTATTTGAAGGATCAGATTCAGAGACAGAAAAGGCTTTATTATGTTAAGTCTGACAGCACATATGTTCCAAAGTACAGAGATCACAACAGTGATATAGTTGAAATGAAGCCCAACACTGCTAAAATTATAACTACCTTTCTGGGTTACAGGGCTGTGGAATTCAATCTTGAGTCTGATAAAGCTTATTTGATCAGACTAGATCAGGATATAAGAAAAGCAAAGATTAATGATCTCAGGGCTGCAATCTTTCAAATTGGTGAAGATAATGCAGAGCTTAAAGATGCCAAAAGGAGGATGATTGATGAACTTAGATATGCTGAGAGATGTTTGTTGAAGAACTATCTCAGAACAACTCCTGATATCAGAGAGATCAGAAGATGAAGCCAAGTCAAGATCTACAACTGATTAAATTCTCATATTTATACAGACTGAAGCTGTTATCAGAAGTTAAATGTTGGTAAAGCTTTAAGGACTGTAAGTTGTAGTTATCTAGTCTAATTCTCATGCATTTGTACTTAATGTAATAACCCCAAATTTTGGAATTTTTGAAACCCTTATGAATAGTGATTTTGCAGATTATGCTGAATGAGAAAACTTTTCATGCCACACTATGTAGGGGTTCTTCTATTGTTATTCTGAGATCTTATTAGTACTTTATATGGGATATAAGTGTATGTAAATATCGTCAGAATCCAAATCCGAACACTTTGATTTTTCCTGAAAATCCACCAGATACCGAAAGAATTGAGTATAAGGTAACAGGATAAAAAGGATTTAAATTCAAGGATTTTAAGAGAGGATCATAAAAGGATTATAATATATTGAGAAAGGTTAAGGAAACCCCAGTAATAAGATCCCGGGTATGATCCCTCAAACGATAAACGAAAATGAAAGTTAAGCGAACCGTATAACAGATCAGCGGTCATTAGGCAAACAATTAGGGAGTTAATCAAGGAGGTTAGGGATGATGAGGTCATCCAACCAATAAGGAGAGGGCAAGTAAGAGATGATGACACAATAAGGTGAAGCAAGCATGACATAGGGAAGGAGGAGGTGTGGTTGGTTTATAACCACACAAATATAAGGTTAATAAGGTAATTAACAAAAAATCAAAACAAAACCAACCAAGCTAAGCTAAACAAATCACAAACACAAAAATCTCTCTTTCTTCCAAGCTTTCTCTCGGCTTTTCCCCATTTTCAAGAAGAAGAATTTCAAAATTCAAGTTCCAAGCTTCCTTAATTGGTAAATTAATTATCTAGTACTCCTTATGCATAGATATAGCTATCCCATGAGTTTAAGCTTCAAATTCCTTCACAATCTCTTCCAATAATTCAAGGAAGAAGATGGTGAATAGTAAATTTCAAAAAAATAACTTTAGTTTTCTTGAATTTTATGAAAGTTTAAGGTTATACAAGCAAGGATCAAGGTTCTTTAGGCATTCAAAGCTCTTGTGTTGTGTTAAGAAGCTTCAAGAAGGTATAAACTCCAAACCCTAGCTTTAGTTTTGAGTATCTAGGAATAGTTATGATTGATATAGTATATGTAAAGCATGAAGCTTGTTTGTTTAGAGTTTGGGTTGGAGTGGTAGTCAAATGAATGTTGAATCTTGTTGATTTGTTAAAGGAATTAAGTATAGTTTAAATTCATAATGAGAACAACATAAATTGGAAGAACTTGAGGTGTTGGGACTGTTGTAGTGTGTTTTGGAGGGATGTTGGTTGTATGAATGAATTGGGATTGATTGGTGGTCGATTTGAGATTGTAGAAAATTGGGAAATCGCGTAAATATAGCCGTCGTAATGTCTGATTTACTTTAGACTGCTTTTGTTCATAACATTAGGACCCGAGAACTCCCTGCTAGGTATTGACCATTTCCATATTAGATAGTTCATTTTATGAGCTTCGTTTTGATATGTGGTTCGTTTGATTCCGATGTACGGTTTAGGAGAAATGACCGTTTTAAGTAACAGCGTTTCGCGAACGAACCATTACCCCTCGCCTTACTTTGAAACATTGGTTAAAGACCCTAATTGACTAATTGGAGTATGAAACATTTATGCAAAGTGTAATAGGCAGTTGGTAAGGCACTCGCGAAAGAATCGCCTTAAAACTCTTAATGGTTAATTTATTAAAAATGGTGGAGCCGAGGGTACTCGAGCGACTTAAGTGAAGCGTTAAGCGCAAAGCGAGCATTAGAGTCTAGAGGGTTACAATATAGATTCATAAGCGACTTTGGTTTAATTGTGACTTATATGTTGTTTATAGGTTGCCAGACTCGTCCCAGGCCTTTTATTACCCCCAGTCACTCAGGCAAGTTTTCTACCCGTTATACTGTTGTTGTGATGTATATATGTATATGCATTATCTTGTGATAAATGCATGATTGTTATTAGCAAATTCTTGCGATATATTGGAGCATGTTGATATGATATATATACATGCCTGTTTCGTATTCTTGATTTATATATATGTTGGTTCAAATGCTTATTAGTTGTATAATACCTATGCTAGAGAGAAGCAGTAGTTGCGTATACCCTGAGTGTAGGGGACCCAAAGGTGAACCCTTTTCTAAAACCGGGAGTAGATGTTCCCGAGTATATTATATATATATATATTTATATATATATATATTGATGTAGTTTTCAAAACTATTAATCGAATAAGGTTTATTCGATAACTTTATATTATTTAATGAATATTATTTCGAATATTCATTTGGGGGCTTATGACTCCTTTTATTTTATTTAATGAATATTATTTCGAATATTCATTCGGGGGCTTATGACTCCTTTTTTTATTGAATATTATTCGAATATTCATTCGAGGGCTTATGACTCCTTTTATTTTATTTAATGAATATTATTTCGAATATTCATTCGAGGGCTTATGACTCAGTTTATTTTATTAACTGAATATTATTTGAATATTCATTTGGGGACTTATGACTCAGTTTACATTATTTAATGAATATTATTTGAATATCCATTTGAGGACCTATGACTCCGATTATTTACTGAAATATATTCTTTATTTTATTAAAGAATAAGGTGTCGATAATCAAACTTATTTTTGATTATTCAAATAAAGATAGTACTTTCGTATAAGTATATCTTTGGTTATTTAATATCCATTTCAAGTATAAGTTTTACAACTTCTTCCTCAATTATTTGTATAAAGATTATTCTTTATGGGAATATTATTTAAATAATAATATTCAGATATTTTCTAATATATTGGGACTGATTTACTTTATTAAATCAGCATTACTCCAAACACTCTTTAAAGTATTTTCGAGTCTTTAAAATGATTTTTAAAAGTTAGAGCGGATCCCAAAACTCATTTTTATATATTTAAGATCTTCCTTTTTAAAGGGGATTTAAATACTCGCTCAAAACCTGGGGGATCCGGCTCTGTGGTGTATTTTATATTCGCAACAAGGTTGCTGTTTTGATAAATGAATTGATTACTTACCCAACGTTCGGGAAGTAAGTCCAGCTATCGAGTCGGCATAAGCAACATGGGCTCAGTGGGCGTCCATGATAGTGTAAGTGGCTCAGTGGGAGTCCATCAAATGCATAAGTGGCTGAGTGGCAGTCCAGCATAAGGTCCTATTGTGACCAGGGTGATGACCAGTGGGGAATTCGTCCATCTACTAGTAGAAAAGGTTACTTATTGGTATCTTTGCCTGATCAGCAAGATATCGGGTTTATGCCAAAATTCTTTCCTTTCCAAATTTATGGAATATTGCAACTCTGTTCATACTTTATATGACAGAGGTTTTCAGGAAATGTATGGGAGATATATATGAATATATTTAT
Source organism: Apium graveolens (assembly GCF_009905375.1). NCBI lineage: Eukaryota > Viridiplantae > Streptophyta > Magnoliopsida > Apiales > Apiaceae > Apium > Apium graveolens. Next base: position 26,363 of record NW_027417902.1, on the reverse strand, counting down.
ATATCGGGACTTAATGAAGCATCTCGTAACTTTATTATTTATAATGATATTTTAAGGATTGAATCTATTCAAGTCTTATCTTGTAGTCTTATCTGGGTGATGAACTTTTGAAACTGATTATAACTTAAACGGTGGTAGTTCAAGTAGTATTCGGATATAAGTATATTGGAGTATCTTGTAACTTCATCTTTTAAACTTATATCTAGTAAATGATTATCTTGTGCATGTCAAAGATTTTCGGAAAAACGTTGAGACAAGGTTAGATATATGAGATCACCTTGCAACGATATTTTTATACAGTTATAAACTCGAAATCTGTGTATATTATACACGTCAGAGGATTTCAAAGATTGTGAAAAGTATATATGTACATATACTGAATATTATGCGACTTCATCGCATTAAGATATCAAACTTGGTTCATTTCTTTTGATAAAGACTTTCATGAGTACTATGAGAAGGCTCATATATTGTTAATCATTATACATATTATTTTGGTGGGCTTGCTGCTCACCCTTGCTTTCTACTTTCATCACACAACAACAGATAGAAAAGATGAATAGGACCAAGCTCCCGATTCGCAAGCGATTAGGAAATGTTCCGCAGTTTCCTATAGGCGTTGATGTCGCTGTAGCTGAGGTAGGAACTACTAATAGGCTAGGCTTTCAACTTTTGATGTACCAGACTTATGTATCTTTATCAATTGTAATAATGGCAAAGAAATGTAAATTTATTCAGAAACCCTTTTAAGGTGTATTGGCATATAATTGTTGAATAAAACGACTTGTGATTATTTTTGGATATTCATCTCTGAGACTATAACTTGTGGTGTGTATGTTTATTGTGGGGTCACCGTACAGAGTAGTTGATTATTTATTAAGATTGGGTGTTATTAAGGGAAATGGAACTCGTGACAACCCGGATCCCCGACCCCGGATTTGGGGGTGTTACAGAAGTGGTATCAGAGCTAAGCGTTATAAACCTCAGAGATGATGCGACGATATAATAATAAACTCACAAAGATAATAAGAACTCTTGCCAAGTTCATAGTCGGGCTACCAAACGTAGTACTGACAGTTAAAACCCTTACGGGAACCCTTATAAATATCGTGATAGTAACATGGTTCGTTCTCGTATAGGGCAGCGGGGCACCGAACCCTGAGGTTCAGGAGCATCAGCATGAGGATGTTTTTTTACAAGTTGGAGATCAAATTGTGAATTCGATAGAGTACCCTAATGAGGGACCGGATGAGATTCATATTGAGAATGTTGCGGTTGAGGATGTTATTCCGGAAAGGATTATGGCTGAGGAGGATCTCATGGAGGATCCTGATGAGAATGAAGAGAGGACCGCTGAGGAATTGATGACCGTAGTCAGGGTGATTACCATAGCAAGAATGGCCGCGAGGGTGGCACTAGAGGATGAAGAGTTACCAAGGGAACAAAGGTTAATGAGGGCAGAAGGAGTAGGGCCTTCCACGACACCAATTATACCAGTATCAGACCCTCTTCCAGAGGTTCCTGTAGACATCCATGAGGTTCCACCAATTCCTGTTCCATCCCTGGTACAGAGCCCATCACCTACTGAGGAAATGCCACCTTTATCTCCTGTACCATTGTCACCTGATACCGTGCTTGGTTATCCATTTGGATCTCCTGGGTCTGTGCCACCTGCACCCCATGGTCTGTTAGATGCTACCACTCAGGCTTCTCTTATCGCCAATTATCATATGACATTGGGTGGCCTGTCTGAGGCCCGTAATGTTAGAAGTGATCTGTTGGACCGACTTACGGCACCAAGGATTGAGGGCGGAGTACTTCCGGCAGGATTAGCGTATAGCATGGAAAGGATTGAGGTTACCACCCGTGTTACAGCTAGAGGCCATCTTGAGGGTCAGATTGATCCAGCTCTACTTGCAACTATCTTAGACCTCATCACCGCTTTAATGGAGCAGGTTGGGGATGTTGTGCGTGCCCGCATTTCTTGATCCATGATAGTGTGCAGAGTCTGAGCAATCTGACAAGAATTTCATGCAGCACCGCTTTTGGAGGATTAGCCTATGTTATGGATGATTAGTTTTAATGACTAGATGATTATCTATGGTAGTACTTTTGGGATGGAAGCGATCAGATCCAATGATGTAATTCTCTTTAATGTGTTCAGTTGTTGTACCCTCGAACAAATGGTTATGTATATATTCGTTAATTTCAGTTCAGATCAGTTTGTTTGTGATAAGATCACATCGTTAATTACTCTATTAACACTTAAGAGAGTGTCATGAAGTTTATCGAACTTGAGAATTCATAATTTACAATCGTGCAAGGACTGAACGAGGGAAAGACTTAAGCAAAGTAAGTAAGACAAATATCCAGAGATTCTCAAAAATTTTCCAACTAATATGCCCCCACAAGGAATAAGATTAGGGGCAAACCTTGAATGTGATAATCAGGGAGGTCGCAATTAAGATATAAGGAACCTAGAATATACTAAAGTGGAAAATGAGGAGTTTAAATTAAAAGATGACCCCAATTATGGGGAGTAGGAAGAAATATTTAGACTGAGAAAATAGAAGTCGAGCGAGATCAGGAGACCCGAGATGGTACTCCTATACGGAAATTCATGGACCTGTCTAAACATAACTTATACTTTTTCCCAACCACCACCTTGAGGGAAACAATGTAGTGGGAAATTCTTTCAGGACCTCTAAGTCGCTAAGCTCTCATAGTTCCAAGGAACAAGCTGGCCCAACCGAGGCAAGAGCCTGGCTAAAGGAAATAGAGGAATTATTTGAGATTCTAAATGATTGACGAACCACAAAAGACTGTTTTTGTCACTTACCCTCCTAAGAGAGAGACTACCCGCTGGTGAAAGGCCAAGGAAGGCACGGAGCAAGAGATTATTATAATAAACTGATTTAAGTTCAGTCAATTGTTTTCAGGAAAGTACTTCCCAAGGTTATGGAGATATTGTAAAAGCTTTAGAGCCAGAGCAAAGACAGACGAGTATGATGAATTATGAATCTAAGTTATAAAAGTTGTCAAGATTCGTTCTGAGGGCACAAATCCAGAATGACGGGATGTTTGAAATCCATACTTATGTTGTGTTGGTTCATGAAATAATGATAAGAGAAAGGAAAATAAAAAGAAACTGAAGTGGATAGGAATATAAAGGCAGTAGAGTGTGAGGAATGATAAAGGAGTTGGGTATGAGGAAACCCTAAAGACTCATAGCAATAGAAATAGAAAAGTATGTAATCGTCAGGATGAGGGTGATTCACCATGAGTTAAAATTGATGGTGGAAGGCATAAGAGATACATATATTTTATCCCCTGTAAGTTGGGAGGATTCGAGAAAACCTTGAGATAGTTCGAAGGATAAATAATAAGACGCGGATAGACTGAGGAGACAAGGAAGTAAGAAATTAGGAAAATTGGATGAAGGAAGTGACCTTCAAGAATATGAAGTGTAAGACCGGTGGCTTGATACCCAGAAAGGGAGACGCCAGGTCTGAAAGATATCCCAACATTGAGATGACTGTTGAGATAAATAACAAAAGTAAATAAGGAATTATTAAGAAGAAGTTCGCATTGAACACGACCAATATCTTCCAGAACATCCTTGTTATTGTTACCAAATTAGGCAAGAAAAGCGGATAACCGTTGTTATCTTTTGGAGGCCATATCGATTGACCTCATTTTGAATACAGGTGTTATTGTGAAAATTAGGCATATACTATCGAGGTGGGAATAATTGAATAAGATAATCTATCAAGGATATATGACTTGATCTATCCATGGAAGGATGCATGTACCTTTCTAAAGGTAGAAGTAAGGATAGAACCTCGATAACTTGAAATGAATCCTAGGGGAATGCATAAAGGTTGGCATTTCGCCCTTAATAGGGACATCATGAGTTTTGACAGTATGAATTGGAAAGGATAAAGGTAATAACAACCTTTAAGGATCAGTGGAGAAATTTTTCAGAAGTATATAGACAATGATTTTGGTATTAATAAATGGTGTCTTGATATGCCCTGTATCTAGGGAATACATGAGGAATGATTCAAGGATAACCTTAGAGGTTTTACAAGGAGAAAGGTAATATTCAAAGTTCTCAAGAATAGAAATTTTGATAAAGGAAATGTGACGTAATTATAATAATGCCAAGTGGGGCACGTGTTAAACCACAAGAAAGTATGGATCGAACCGGTAAAGGTCGAAATTGTTCAGGGCAATTAGGACCTAAGATAAAAGATGTCCTAAGTATGATCGAGAGTCAGTCGTGACAATGATTAAATCTAAAGACTGAGGCAATAACTTATGGAAAAATGGTGATATTTTTTTACTCATCATATTTTAAGGAAAACATCTTCACACAAGCAGTGATTTGAAATGAGGTAGAAAATTTAGTGAAGGTGGTTAAAATGACATTGATTGTAAGGAAATATTACTATCAGGAAGGGCCAAAGAGGTGGCCGACACTTTAAGAGTAAGAAGACAATTATCGGCGCTCGTGCCAGAAGAATACAATGATAATGGTTAAAGCCGTGAAGATTGTATTATGATTTGAAAGATTGACATTCCTTCTGATGACTGTGCAATACCCAACTGTAATAGTAGTTTGGTAAAGGTTTAATTCGTATAATTGCCATGAGCGGGCTATCTATCTTAGAGGGTCATATCTTAAGATAAGCCAGGACCATGTTACGAAAGGACTAAATGAACCTTTGAGCTTCATGTCTCCTAATAAAGACATATGGTTAATAATGGTATTAACCTGCTATCGTTGCTTTTATTGAAACTCTTCTGCAATTTTATCTGCTTCATGTCATATGTATGTCAAGTTCAGGAGTGTTCTTCATGAATCATGAACGGTGATCATGTTACCTCCTTAGAAGAATTCGATACGATATGTATGGACTCCGTATGGTTAGCTATTAAGACTTCATGGAAAACGAATGACTACAGTAGGTCAACGGTGGACCACAGTAATGCAGGAATGATTCTACGAGTAATGAGCCGATTACTTACAACCGTGAGAGTTGTATTGGAATGGATGTTGAGATTGAGTACCACTAATCGGGTCGTGGTAGTGTATAAGTTATCATTGATAGACTAATTAAGTAGAGTATCTACCTATTGAATATTTATTCCCTCTTATGAAAAGAGAGTGGTATTACTATATGAGGAAGGTTGCGGTGCAAGCATAGAATTCTAGTAACGATGATGTCTAGAATGAAATCCCAGATTCGATTTTCGATGTCGAGGGAGTTTCAAAGGTGATTGTGTATAAGCTTGAGCAAGAACATGGGTCCATAGAATGATGGACAGAATATCAAAAATATTTAGGCAGGTGAAATACGATGTTATAATACCTGATGTTGATATATATACGCATATGTTTTGTTCTCCTATAACAAACCTCTATAATTCAGAGGTAGGTTCCAAGCCAGATATTTTGTGGCAGTATATTTTTTTCATATATACAATTCTCTTCAATTCGTTCTTTTCTCTTCTTTTCATTTCATATAAGCTGAGAAGAACAACCCTTCCAGAAGGGGAGGTATTGCCGAATGACTATCTATCTGTGTGATAGAAGCCTAGTAGGATACTACATGTTGTTTAATTGCTTGTCAAGTACTAAAGGCTGGCCACCTTCTGTACTAACTATGCAATAGAACAAGTGTTCATGATCATAGTGATCTCTCAACAAATTCCTTTACTTCTATATGATGGATCAAGCTTTCGAAGATGGAAGTAGCTAAAGGAAGTAGTATCAGTACGGTGGTATTCTGATTCTAACGCGTTCGTGATACTAAGGTTGACGTGGTTATTAAAAGGTTATAGAACGCTAACGAGCAAAAGTATAACCGGTATAATATTAGGAACGGAAGGTAGTAGCGATTACGAACTGGAAAAGAATGGGTATTGAGAAGCAAAAGCTCTAATGCTAAAAGCTATAATGAGAGTCTGTGCAATAGACTTGAAAGAAATTGGAATGATCACTTAACACGGATTGAGTTTTCTTACGACAATAGATCATATGTCATTATCGAGATGTCGCCATATGAGATCCTTGAGGGAAGACAATGTCGATCTCCCTTATGTTAGGATGAAGCTGTAGAGCGCAAGATGCTCGGACCCGCAGTAGTCCAAAGGACCAGGGATATAATAGATCTAATCAGAGGACGGCTGGGAGTAGCCCAAGATGGACATAAGAAGTATGCTGATTTGACAATGAAAGGACAAAGAGTATGAAGGAGGGAACCTTGTATTGTTAAAAGTATTCCCTTGAAAAGAATTGATGAGGTTCGGAAAGAAAGGAAAGGTAAGTCTACAATTTGTTGGACCCTTGGATATATTAAGACGTATTGGGAAGCTAGCATATGAGCTAGCCCTACCCCCGAACATGTAGCAAGTTCTTAACGTGTTCCACGTATCAATGTTAAGGAAGTGTAATTCGGATGCCAGATAAATAGGGGCATATGAGCACATAGACATGCAACCCGACGTAACCTATATGGAGCAACCAGGAAGGATTATAGAGTGAAAATGAACAAGTGCTTAGGAGAAGGGTTATCAAACTATTCAGAGTTTGATAGAAGAACCACAATGTGGGAAAATTTACTCGAGAGTTAGAAAGTGCAATGTTAAGAGATTATCCCTATTCATTTTCTATCTGATTCCGGGACGGAATCCTTTTAAGGAGGGGAGACTGTAATAACCCCAAATTTTGGAATTTTTGAAACCTTTATGAATAGTGATTTTGCAGATTATGCTGAATGAGAAAACTTTTCTTGCCACACTATGTAGGGGTTCTTCTATTGTTATTCTGAGATCTTATTAGTACTTTATATGGGATATAAGTGTATGTAAAGATCGTCAGAATCCAAATCCGAACACTTTGATTTTTCCTGAAAATCCACCAGATACCGAAAGAATTGAGTATAAGGTAACAGGATAAAAATGATTTAAATTCAAGGATTTTAAGAGAGGATCATAAAAGGATTATAATGTATTGAGAAAGGTTAAGGAAACCCCAGTAATAAGATCCCGGGTATGATCCCTCAAACGATAAACGAAAACGAAAGTTAAGCGAACCGTATAACAGATCAGCGGTCATTAGGCAAACAATTAGGAAGTTAATCAAGGAGGTTAGGGATGATGAGGTCATCCAACCAATAAGGAGAGGGCAAGTAAGAGATGATGACATAATAAGGTGATGCAAGCATGACATAGGGAAGGAGGAGGTGTGGTTGGTTTATAACCACACAAATATAAGGTTAATAAGGTAATTAACCAAAAATCAAAACAAAACCAACCAAGCTAAGCTAAACAAATCACAAACACAAAAATCTCTCTTTCTTCCAAGCTTGCTCTCGGCTTTTCCCCATTTTCAAGAAGAAGAATTTCAAAATTCAAGTTCCAAGCTTCCTTAATTGGTAAGTTAATTATCTAGTACTCCTTATGCATAGATATAGCTATCCCATGAGTTTAAGCTTCAAATTCCTTCACAATCTCTTCCAATAATTCAAGGAAGAAGATGGTGAATAGTAACTTTCAAAAAAATAACTTTAGGTTGCCAGACTCGTCCAGGCCTTTTATTACCCCCAGTCACTCAGGCAAGTTTTCTACCCGTTATACTGTTGTTGTGATGTATATATATGTATATGCATTATCTTGTGATAAGTGCATGATTGTTATTAGCAAATTCTTGCGATATATTGGAGCATGTTGATATAATATATATGCATGCCTGTTTCGTATTCTTGATTTATATATATGTTGGTTCAAATGCTTATTAGTTGCAAAATACCTATGCTAGAGATAAGCAGTAGTTGCGTATACCCTGAGTGTAGGGGACCCAAAGGTGAACCCTTTTCTAAAACCAGGAGTAGATGTTCCCGAGTATATTATATATATATTTATATATATATATATATTGATGTAGTTTTCAAAACTATTAATCGAATAAGGTTTATTCGATAACTTTATATTATTTAATGAATATTATTTCGAATATTCATTCGGGGGCTTATGACTCCTTTTATTTTATTTAATGAATATTATTTCGAATATTCATTCGGGGGCTTATGACTCCTTTTATTTTATTTAATGAATATTATTTCGAATATTCATTCGGGGGCTTATGACTCTTTTTTTTATTGAATATTATTCGAATATTCATTCGAGGGCTTATGACTCATTTTATTTTATTTAATGAATATTATTTCGAATATTCATTCGAGGGCTTATGACTCAGTTTATTTTATTAACTGAATATTATTTGAATATTCATTCGAGAACTTATGACTCAGTTTATATTATTTAATGAATATTATTTGAATATCCATTTGAGGACCTATGACTCCGATTATTTAATGAAATATATTCTTTATTTTACTAAAGAATAAGGTGTCGATAATCAAACTTATTTTTGATTATTCAAATAAAGATAGTACTTTCGTATAAGTATATCTTTGGTTATTTAATATCCATTTCAAGTATAAGTTTTACAACTTCTACCTCAATTATTTGTATATAGATTATTCTTTATGGGAATATTATTTAAATAATAATATTCAGATATTTTCTAATATATTGGGACTGATTTACTTTATTAAATTAGCATTACTCCAAACACTCTTTAAAGTGTTTTCGAGTCTTTAAAATGATTTTTAAAAGTTAGAGCGGATCCCAAAACTCATTTTTATATATTTAAGATCTTCCTTTTTAAAGGGGATTTAAATACTCGCTCAAAACCTGGGGGATCCGGCTTTGTGGTGTATTTTATATTCGCAACAAGGTTGTTGTTTTGATAAATGAATTGATTACTTACCCAACGTTCGGGAAGTAAGTCCAGCTATCGAGTCGGCATAAGCAACATGGGCTCAGTGGGCGTCCATGATAGTGTAAGTGGCTCAGTGGGAGTCCATCAAATGCATAAGTGGCTGAGTGGCAGTCCAGCATAAGGTCCTATTGCGACCAGGGTGATGACCAGTGGGGAATTCGTCCATCTACTAGTAGAAAATGTTACTTATTGGTATCTTTCCCTGATCAGCAAGATATCGGGTTTATGCCAAAATTCTTTCCTTTCCAAATTTAGGGAATATTGCAACTCTGTTCATACTTTACATGATAGAGGTTTTCAGGAAATGTATGGGAGATATATATATATATATATGAATATATTTATATATCGGGACTGAATGAAGCATCTCGTAACTTCATTATTTATAATGATATTTCAAGGATTGAATCTATTCAAGTCTTATCTTGTAGTCTTATTTGGGTGATGAACTTTTGAAACTGATTATAACTTGAACGGTGGTAGTTCAAGTAGTATTCGGATATAAGTATATTGGAGTATCTTGTAACTTCATCTTTTAAACTTATATCTAGTAAATGATTATCTTGTGCATGTCAAAGATTTTTGGAAAAATGTTGAGACAAGGTTAGATAAATGAGATCACCTTGCAATGATATTTTTATACAGTTATAAACTGGAACTCTGTGTATATTATACACGTCAGAGGATTTCAAAGATTGTGAAAAGTATATATGTACATATACTGAATATTATGCGACTTCATCGCATTAAGATATCAAACTTGGTTCATTTCTTTTGACCAAGACTTTCATGAGTACTATGAGAAGGCTCATATATTGTTAATCAGTATACATATTATTTTGGTGGGCTTGCTGCTCACCCTTGCTTTCTTCTTTCATCATACAACAACAAATAGAAAAGATGAACATGACCAAGCTCCCGATTCGTAAGCGATTAAAAAATGTTCCGCAGTTTCCTATAGGCGTTGATGTCGCTGTAGCTGAGGTAGGAACTACCAATAGGCTAGGCTTTCAACTTTTGATGTACCAGACTTATGTATCTTTATCAATTGTAATAATGGCAAAGAAATGTAAATTTATTCAGAAACCCTTTTAAGGTGTATTGGCATATAATTGTGGAATAAAACGACTTGTGATTATTTTTGGATATTCATCTCTGAGACTATAACTTGTGGTGTGTATGTTTATTGTGGGGTCACAGTACAGAGTAGTTGATTATTTGTTAAGATTGGGTGTTATTAAGGGAAATGGAACTCGTGACAACCCGGATCCCCGACCCCGGATTTGGGGGTGTTACACTTAATGTTTTTGACATCATCAAATATCTGTTAAACTTGTATATTATGCTAATTTACAAGTTGGGGGAGATTGTTAGATATATTTGATAATATCATGGCTAATATGATTTATGTTTAGTTTTCAGATCTTACTTAAACAGGATAAATCAGTACTTACTGGAAGTCAGGACTTAAGAATATCAGTACTTATATTATCAGGAGATAATCATCAGAAGATGGATATCAGAACTTAAGTGTTGAAGGACGTTCAGATAAGGACAGTAGCTGATTAAAGGAAAGAAGATCGAGATAAATATAAGAAGAGATATGCGTGAAGAAGGAATTCTATAAAGAATTGAATACTTGGAAGAAAAGATATTTGATTGATATATTTTAGGAAGCAGAATTATATTCCATATCAATTAGTGATTATCTTGTAACTGTGTAGTATATAAACACAGACATAGGGTTTACAATATAAGTGTTATCATATTCGAGAAGATTATTTGTAGTAACCCTAGCAGCTCTCGTGATATTTGTTCATCACTGAGAGGTAACAGTTCCATACTGTAACAAAGTTTATTATTTCAATAAAGTTTGTTTTCTATTACTTGAGATATTAAAGTTCGATTTGATTGTACTTTACACTGTATTCGCCCCCTCTACATTATATGTGACCTAACAATGGCCACTTCACAGGATCCTTTAAGAAAGCCAAGTTGTGCTGATAAAGGTTTATTCATCTTTCAAGAAGAACTTTGGGTTCAATGTAACTGCAAGAAGATTGGTTCTAAAGAAGATTGAAGAACTGAGGAGTTTCAGAGCTAAAGATGCACTCCCAAAGACACTAATTATTTCTTACACAGGGAAAAGAGTGCATCTAAGGCCCTACTGGCTGATGGAGTTCATGGATGACAAAGGGGTTAGAAGATTTTTCAGATTAGAATACCAATTGAGCATCTCTAGCAATGAGACTCTCTTGAAGATGCAAGAAAAGCTAAATCTCTCAGAATCTGATGAACTGGAATTCCACAGACAGCTCCAAAATCAGATAGATGAAAACAACAGAAAGCTTTGAAAGAGATCCAGACCTTCAAGGAACTAGATAAATCTGCTCAGGCTAGAGGAGCACCTTGAAAATGACTGTGAGCTAAACTTTGTACATTTTGTTAATTAAAGCACTTTACAGTTTTATCTATCTACTTTTAAAGTTGTATTTTTAGGGTGTTTTGTTATCGTCAAGTTTCTCTTAATTTATGGCTACAATTCCAGTAGATATAAATTGGGGGAGATTGTTGTGTATATGTTGTGAACTTGATGATTTCATTAGCAAAACACCTTGGTAGATTTTACTTAGTGAAAAATGTAGCACTCGACGGATAAGGATTATAGTCCCGACGGATGACTCAATATTGTCCCGACGGATGATGATTTATTATCCATCGAGTGAGTAGCTTATGGAACAATAAGTCTGTAGCACATTTCTGCATACACATTGTTTAGACTCTGTAAGTAGTACTCAAGTCATGTTGACTTCAACTAGATATGCAGAATAGGTTGACTAATTGACATAGATGATGTCTTGTAATCCTGCATAAATGAAATGAAGTCAAGTGCCAGATTGCTACCCGACAGATGAACAACAATGCCATTCGACGGATGATTATGAACTCGACGGATGATCATGAACCCGACGGATAAAGAATTCAAACATCTATTGACAGTGACAACACAGTCACATGCGTCGAGTGTATGCAAATGGAATGTGGAAGCCTATTCAACTGGATTTTAGAGAACAAAGAAGCATTGCCATTTCCATGCTATTATGAAGATATTCAAAGATGCTGGAATAGAGTAATGAAGTAGCATAGTATTAGACTTGATAGTTTTTGTTTTATTACCATGTCTTATTACTTTGTAATCTTGGTGATATAAAAACCAAGAAGCAGCAAATAGAATAACTATCTAAGCAACCAAGAGAGAAACATTTGTAAGTTGTATTCTCAGAATTTCTCTGTATTCTTAGTTGTTCATTCGTAAGAAGCTGTGAGCTAATTTCTACACGGAATTCTCTTGATATATTATATATATCTCTGGTGGATACATTCAAGTCCACCAGAATGTTTTTAAAGACTTATTTTTTTAATTACTTGTATTTTGATTCATTTAAAGTTATTATTCCGCACTCTGCAAATCAATTCACACTGATATATATTTAAGTTTAAACATTTTTATTTTATAAAAAAGTTTCAAGAATTCCATTCAACCCCCCTTCTGTAATTCTTGTTGAATTGTTAAGGGACTAACACATATCTTTCTTGATTTCCATCAAAATCTGGCTCCTAGGAGCATTCATCCTAGCATATTCGATAAACTTTTGTCCAGACCATCCCTTCTTCATGGTTGAGTCTACGTCTTTCTCAATTCTAATATACTTGTCCTTGGCATTATATTCTTGATCATTCTTTCGCTTCTTGCCACCAGCGGGCTCGTTGTTCACTATCGTCTTCTTCATACTTTCCTCCACCTTGATATACTTCCCGGCCCTATCTTGGAGCTGTAACATGCTTTTAGGGGGGCACTTAGCTAAGGACATCTTGAAGAACTCATCTTTAGTTCCCTGCTGCAGTGCTGTCATAGCTATTTTATCATCAAGATCTGGGACCTTCAAGGCTTCCTTCGTGAAACGATTCAGATAATCTCTCAAGGACTCCTTTGCTCCTTGCACAATGCTCATGAGAGATGCCGAACTTTTTTCATGTACTCTACCACTAATAAATTTCTTGATGAAAGCTTGGCTCAAATCCTTAAAATATCCAATCGATTTTGGAGGTGGACGGCTGTACCACTTTTGAGCCATACCCGGCAGGGTTTGAGGAAAGGACCGACACTTAATAGCATCATTCACGGGCTCTAGCAATAGGGCGTTAGAGAATGTCCTGACATGATTAGCAGGGTCGACAGTACCATCGTATGCTTTGATGGTGGGCATCTTGAACTTCCTTGAGATGCATACATTCATTATCTCGTTAGTGAATGGTGGGTTTAGATTATCAGGATCTCCTAGGGGCATAAGATCACTTGGATCCGCCCTTGGGGTAACAACCCTTCTTGGTATTGGACCATCCAGGTCTATGATTGGAGGAAGATCTCTCCGCCTTGGGGGTCTTGGGGTTAGGTGCGTCTCCGGGTCGTGCTTCAGCCTTTGGATCTCAACTTCATGAGCCCTAATCCTTTCTTGGACATCTTGGGATTCGTCCCTTGAGTGCTCCTAGGGCGCTGGTTAGTATCAGGTATTGGCTCTTTACCAGCATGCCTCCTTCTAGGAGCAACATCGTCATTCGATGATTCATACTCTCTATCAGTATAAGGTCCAGAGAATTCTTGATCCTCTGGAATAGGAGCCAAACCGTGTATGTATTGGGGCATCCTCCCTTGTGCTTCACTCCGATTAGAGTGTCCACTTCCTTCAACCTCGGGGTATACGGGTGTTGGTGAGACTGCGTAGCTGTATGAACAGTTACGTGATAACTCAACATGAAAACAATACTAGAACAGGGTTAATAATACTACGACTGCACAAGAAATCAGAAGAAATGAAGACATGGCAAATACAGAGAATCAATATTATAAGAAATCTTGAATTCTATTTATAGGTCACTGAAAGAAGTTCATTAATATGATCATGCCTCAGTGAAGAATAAAGGTTAAAGACTTTCAGGGTTTCAGAAATGATGAAGATTTAGTGTATAAGTGCTACCAGAAGATTTCAGTGTATTGGCATTGATTGAAGATAGACAGTGTTCGAAGCATAGGAATCTGAAGAATTGAAGACATGGTATAGAAAGGGGTTAAAGAAAACAGTTGCAATCTTGAAGTTATACTCACTGACAGGAGTTCATTTATTTGTTCAAGTGTCGGTGAAGAACAGTGAATGAAGATTCAAGATTGTAATAACAATGAAGACATTGTCTAAAGTACCAGAAAGGATTGCAGTGAAAGTACATTTGTTAATTGATAGTCAGTGTTTGAATCGATAAAGTTGTTGCAAGCTTAACAATGTAATCAAAGTTATAATACGAAGACCTGAATCGGGGTTAGTCTTCTGTGAACCAGACCAATTGCACTAGGCGTCAACAACTCGTGAAAGGAATCTGAGTATTATTTTTAGAAGAATTGTTAAGTTGAGAAACGTACTTGGATTGAACGTTTATATGTTAAAGTACGCGAAGAGGTGCGCAGGGTAAATAGCTAAACAGCTCGAGGGATTGGCCAAGTTCAAAGTTTAATTGTTAACTTAAATAAATTTATTTAATGGACTTTAATATAATTTATTTGATAAACTTAAAATGATTTATTTTATAAATTTTAATTAAGTTAATTCTATGAATCTAAATTAGTTTATTTATATAAATTATATTTAAGTTTAGTTTCTAAATTAATTTAGTTACAGTTTAAACTTAAGCAAAAAGAAAACAAAACAAAAAAAGAAAAAGAAAAGAAAAAGAAAAGGAAAAGAAAAAGAAAAAGAAAAGAAAAAAGGAAAACAAAACAAAACAAAAAAACAAGAAAAAGAAAAAAGAGAGAAAGAAAAGGTAACAGGAGGTTCCATTTCTGTTAAGTGTATATACTAGTAATATGGTCGCAAGTAACCAAAATAAAGGAAACCATGTACTTGTCTTTTGTTTAAGTACATGTTGTACTAGTGTCCTAGGAGGCGCAAGTAAGTTATTCTGGGAGAGAATAAGCTAAGTATGAAACACTCCATCTAGTCGCATGTTGTACTAGTACTAGTGTCCTAGGAGGCGCAAGTAAATTGTTTTGGGAGAGAATAAGCTAAGTATGAAACACTCCATCTAGTCGCATGTTGTACTAGTGTCCTAGGAGGCGCAAGTAAGTTGTTCTGGGAGAGAATAAGCTAAGTATGAAACACTCCATTTAGTCGCAAGTAAGTAAATAAAAGATGGAAAATATTTCCAAGGCAATCCTGTCACCCTGTGGTCACAAGTAACTTCTCAGCAACACTTTATTATTTCAATCAATTATTCGTGTGGTTCAATTTTAGCCACACATTTTAATTGATATAAAGTCTGCACTATCGCAGCAGATTCATTTAGCTATTGGATTTTATTCTGTTCATCTTCTCTCCCAAGAGAGCTGATGAAAATAGCAGCAAAGATTTTCAGAGAAGTTCAAGTTAATTTTATATTCATTTAACTTCTCACCGGAGTAACGTTATAATATCCGGTTTAACTCTTGTATATTCATAGGGGAATTATAAACGTGACCCGATAATTAAATCCTTAAACAAACAAAAGCTAGATCATTGTATAAGATTTGATTTGTAAATCTTTGTAGAAGCTAGGAACTTTGTTGTTCTTAGATTATTACCAGTTAATTTATTTACCGGAGTGTAGCAACACCCCTCGCGGATTTATATATGAATATATATACTTCCCCGAATATCTTGTGTTCCTCGTTTTATTGTTCCAAACACTATTCACCTTAAGAACACAGAACCACTAACCGAGCACTAAAATTTATATCCGCAAAAGATTCGAAAGAATTTTTTAATTTAGTGAGTATTGTATTCAGCCCCCCCTCTACGATATTTCGGGACCTAACAATTGGTATCAGAGCTGACTGATTGATATACAAATCAGGATCCTTAAAAATTATTTATTTTATAAATTTTTTTTACATAATTTTTTTTTTAATTTTATTTAGAAAATTTATTTTATAAATTTAATTTAAATAAATTTATTATGAACGTAATTTAAATAAAATTTATTTTATAAATTTAACTAAATTAATTTACTATTTAAATTTTAGTAAATAAAAGTTTTTAATTTAAATTTATTTTCAGGTGTATTTGGCTGCCAGATTTGAGCATTTCAGTTTAGTTTTTTAGCTACCAGTTGGTTGTTTTGTTTGTCCACTTCCAAAATACATTAGGTGGCAATTGAACTATTAGTTTCCCTGTGATGTGCGGGAAGGAAAACAACGCAGAATTGTTCACCTCGCAAGAAACCTCACGCGCGGCAAATTAAAGCTGCGCAAGTAACTTGCTTCCCTGGCTCTAGCACGTCGCAAGTAAAAGGAATAATCAAAATTTTCTAAGGCATTTTATCCCTCCAGGAGTCGCAGGTAAGTGTGTTTCCAAAATCAACTAAGGCAATGACTTCGCAGGTTGGGTCGCAAGTAAAAATCCAAGGCAATCAAATGCTAAATGATGTACTGTGCTTGCTTATTCGCAAGTTAGCATTTGTTCAATTCTAGTCCAAAAATTATTTATTTCCGATTTATTTATTTTTCTATAAAATTTAAAATTCTTAAATTTAAATTTTTCTTAGATAATAATTTACGTTTTCTGTAATTTTTAAAAAAATTCAAAATTCTCGGAAATTAGATTTTACGTAAATATTTATTTTTGATTAATTTATTTTCTAAGAAAAATAAAAAATTTGGAAATTTAATTTTTTCTTAAATATAAAATTAAGGGTATTTAAAGTATTGGTATACTCGAGATTCCTCCATGCTTTAAAGTTGATTTTAATCTTTCGAAGAAAATGAAGACCATGTGCTATTCAGACGGAAAATTCTCGAACACGGAAATTGGAGATAATGGTTCTTACTCTAATGAAACTGATTTCAAGACCTACAGAAAAAAATTGTGGAATTTCCTCAAAGTCTTACTCCATAGGATACCACTGGATTTTCAGATGCAGGAATAGAATGAAATTTCTAGAGGTACAATTTTTCTCGAAGATTTTAATACAATTATATGATTCCAGATTATACAGTCACACAGTGGTTTGTACCAATGCTACATTTATCCGGGAATCAATGAGATCATATAGGCAGGAATTATGGAGGTCAGAGAGAATAGTGGGGACATACAAACATCTCAGTTACATGAATTAAAATTGGAACCTCGGGACATATTGTAAGAGTTACTGATAGCTGAATCAGAGGAAGTTCATGTAGAAGTACTTGAGGGACTGGACGTCAGGGCAGTGTTTCACGTGTCAGGAAAGTTTAGTTACATCAGATTCACAAGGAGTACATAAGCTATATCCAAGTATCAAGCCTATCTATTCCGAAGCAGAGACTCTTCAGGATTCAGTTCAAGAGGTGATTACAAGACTGAGATTGGGACATAAACAAGATTTGATAGCTACATGTGTGACAAGCAATATGTGTCAAGTAACTATTAGGGGTTTTGCTACAACAGAACAAGAAGCTTGACAAACAAGGATGAGTAGGGATTCAGTTGAAGAGTTGAGACAAAGGTGGAATGTTTTCTTACGGAAGCAGCCAGTCAAAACTTATAGTGCACGGGAAAGAGTTGGGGTGGATCAGATGACGAGAAGGAAGATCATGAATATCTTGCTTTCATAGCAATCTCTGAAGATGGTCCAACTCACATATCTCAGGTTTCAATTTCTTGAACCACTGCAATATTTTGCTCTCAATATTCAATGCATGATAAGATCTTAGTGTTTAAATGTTTAACACTCGCTTAAGCATAAGAGCATCACACATAGATAATGTTGAACTAGTTCACTAGAATATTTTTCTGGTAACTAGGATTGATGTTTAACTTGTGAATGTTAATTTAGAAGATCTTAAATATGTTTTTGAATATTTGTTGAATATGAATAATTGCTTTAGTGAGATATATGTTTTCCAGCACTTAAGACCTTTGTTTATGCTTATTCTCTGTATCCTATTAGAATATGATTTGCTCATTTATTCTGAATTATTTGTTAAGGTGTATTAGTTTATAATTGGATTGAGATAACTAGATGAGATAATTCAATAGAATTGGACTAGATAGAATTAGTGATTTACATGTTAATTCTGTTTGTTCCAGATCGTGCCTATATTATTTAATTCTTATGTGTAATGTTTCTGAATGAATGCCATGTATTCCCTATACAATACTTGCTTATTTTTATGCCATGAATGCATCTCTTAGTAATTGCATTAATTGTAGAAAAAGCATGATTAGAATTACAATAAGGCAAAGACTGCTAGTCCTCCTTATGTAAGGTTGAAACCATTTTTCCCTAGCCTAGAGACAAATTTGTCAAGGGTATTAAAATGGAGAAAATGGTCAGTCAAAGATGACAATTAGCATGATAAAGTTGCAGCTATTGTTATCTCTGTTTATAATAAAATCTCTAATCCACCTGGACCAAAACTGATAAGTTGGATACCAAGAAATGTTAAGCTATTTATGAGTGTAGGACATAACAGGTTATTCATATGTATTCTTGGTAATTCATACTCAAGGCATACGATCAAAGAAAGAGCCTCACAATCAAATGTGATCAACAAAAGCTATTCCGTCAAAAATCTTTGGAGATGACAGCAAAGATTTTCATCACGGGACAAGCTATACAGAAAAAGGAATGTCATCATGGATTCAACAATTGTTATCACTGATAACAACTAATCATTGGAGTCGCTGATAACAATTGAAGCATCTTTCTTGCTGAAGAATCAAGTCACAAATCCTCTAATCAGACGGTTCTGCATCAAAGGACAAAGTGTCAATTTAATGAAGGATTAGTGTCTCACCTAAAGCAGGAAGGTTGAGAAGCTTGCTCTGGTTAAGAGTAAGGAAAGGAAATGCTCGTGGCTAGACTGGAATCTCAGGAAAGGTGAAGTCAAAGGTTTCTATCGTAAAGCTTCATCTAACAAAAGTTTAGTTACGGCCTTAGAAGCTCTCACCCTTGAACATCAACTCAAGGAACTCTTTTACAAAAAGGGGTTAGTGAGAGGACTACCTCATCTGGAATTCAGAAGGATGAAATATGTGAGGCATGTCAGGAAGAGAAGTCAAAGACAACATCACATCAAAAAAAAGTTATACCTTAGTGATGATTGATGACTACTCTCAACACAAAGGTATTCTTCATGCGTTCTCAAGACAAGACATCACAGATGGTGATTGATCATATCAAAGAAGATCAAGCTGGAAGCAACTGTAACAGAAATGATATTGTGGATAGATCATAGGATTGAATTCAAGAAGCAGTTCTAATTAATATTGGTAACATCAAGAATATTCTGAGATATTTCAGCACTGGGAGCTCTGTGTCATGATGGAGTGGTACAAGGGAAGAACCATAACTTGATTAAAGTAACAAGGAAAATGTCAAGCTAATCAAGACTTTCTGTAATAACCCCAATTTTTGAGAAATTTTGAAACCCTTATGAATAGTGTTTTTGCTGAACGAGAAAACTTTTCATGCCACGCTATGTAGGGGTTCTGTTATTGATCTTATGGGATATTATTAGTACTCTATGAAGTATATAAGTGTATGTAAAGATCGTCAGAATCCAATTCCGAACACTTTGGTTTTTCCCGGAAATCCACAAGATACGGAGAGAATTGAGTATAAGGTAACAGGATAAAAAGGATTTAAATAAAAGGATTATAGGAGAGGATCATAAAAGGGATATAATATATTGAGAAAGGTTAAGGGAACCTAAGTAATAAGATCCCGGGTATGATCCCTCAAACGATAAACGAAAACGAAAGTTAAGCGAACCGTATAACAGATCAGCGGTCATTAGGCAAACGATTAGGAAGTTAATCAAAGGGATTAGTGGGAATGATGTCATCCAACCAATAGAAAGAGGACAAGGAAGGGAGAATGACATCATGAGGATGACATAGGCATGACAAGGAAGGAAGGAGATGTGGTGACTTTTTAACCACACAAAAACCAAGGGCAACTAGGTAATTCACTAAAGCAAACAACAAAAATCAACCAACCAAGCAAAACACAAAAATATCTCTTCTTCTTCTTCAAGCTCTCGGGTTTTTTCTTAAAAAATGAAAGTCCAAGCTCCTCCACTTACTATTTAGCAAGGTAATTATCTAAGCTTCCCCATGGATAGTTACATACTTCCTATAAGTTTAAGCTTCTAATTCCAAGCCAATCTTTTTCTATAAATCATGAAAGAAGATGGTGAATAGTGTTTTCAAGAACTAAAATTTGTGTTCTTGAAGTTTTGTTTAGATTAAGCTTGGATAAGGGCTTTAAAGGTGATTCCAAGCCATTCTCTTGATTCTCCACTCTCCAAGGAAGGTATAAACTACAAACCCTAGCTTTAGTTTTGAGTAATTAGGATTGAATGTGTTTGATATAGCATATGTGAAGCATGATGCTTGAATGGTTGAAGTTTGGTTGAGTTTGTAGAGATTAGTTGGTTTTGTTGCATTGTTGGAGTTGTAAATCTTGGTAATTAGTTAAAGAACCTAAGTAAAGCTTTTAGTTCATGTGAGGAATAAGTATAAATGGTTAATGTGGATTTGTTGGGGCTGTTATGATGTGGTTTGGAGGGATATTGGTTGTATGATTGATTTGGGGTTGATTTGTGGTTGGTATTGAATGGTTTAAAATTGGGAAAACGCGTAAACATAGCCGTCGTAACGTCCGATTTTCTTTAGACTGTTTTTGTGCATAACATTAGGACCCGAGAACCCCCTGCTATATTATGACCACTGCCATGATTAGATAGCTCATGTTACGAGCTTCGTTTTGATATGTAGTTCGTTCGATTCCGATGCACGGTTTAGGAGAAACGACCGTTTCAAGTAACGGCGTTTCGCGAACGAAACTTTTTCCCTCGCCTTACTTTAAAACATAGGTTAAAGACCAAAAAGGGTTAATTAATGTATGAAACATTTATGGTAAGTGTGTTAGGCAGTTGGTAAGACACTCGCGAAGGAATCGCTTTAAAACTCGTAAAGGTTAAATTATTAAAAATGG
Organism: Apium graveolens; assembly: GCF_009905375.1. NCBI lineage: Eukaryota > Viridiplantae > Streptophyta > Magnoliopsida > Apiales > Apiaceae > Apium > Apium graveolens. The sequence goes on along the minus strand of NW_027417902.1, from coordinate 5,446 downwards.
TGGAGCCGAGGGTACCCGAGTGACTTAAGCAAATCAGTGAGCGCAAATCAAGCGTTAGAGTCTAAGTTAGTTAAAGTATAGATTTACAAGTGATTTTGGTTTAATTCCAACTTACTTGTTGTTTATAGGTTACCAGACTCGTCCCGAGCCATTCGTAACCCCAGTCGCTCAGGCAAGTTTTCTACCCGTTATACTGTTGTTGTGATGTAAATATATGTATATGCATTATCTTGTGATATTGCATGATTGTTATTAGCAAATTTTGCGATATATTGGAGCATGCTAATATGGTATATATGCATGTCTGTTTCGTAATCTGGTTATCTATCTGTTGATTTCAATGCTTATAGTTGCATAATACCTATGCTAGAAATAAGCAAGTAGTTGCGTATACCCTTAGTATAGGGGATAAAAGGTGAACATATTTCTAAACCGGGAGTCGATGTTCCCGAGTATATATATATATATTTATTTATATATATATATATATATGGATATAGTTTTTAAAACTATTAATCGAATAAGGTTTATTCGATAACTTTAACTTTATTTTATTATTGAATATTATTTCAAATATTATTCGAAGGCGTATGACTCCTTTACATTATTTATTGAATATTATTTGAATATTCATTTGAGGATGTATGACTCCTTTATTTTATTTAATGAATATTATTTATAATATTCATTCGAGGTATTATGACTCAGCTTATTTTATTTATTGAATATTATTTGAATATTCATTTGAGGATCTATGACTCCGATTATTTGCTGAGATATATTCTTTAATTTATTAAAGAATAAGGTGTCGATAATCAAACTTATTTTTGATTATTCAAATAAAGATATTACTTTCGTATAAGTATATCTTTGATTATTTGCTATTCATTTCAAGTATAAGTTTTAATACTTCTACTTCAATTATTTTATAAAGATTATTTTTATGGGAATATTATTTAAATAATAATATTCAGACATTTTCTAAATATTCTGGGGACTGATTTACTTCATTAAATCAGTTTTACTCCAAACACTCTTTAAAGTGTTTTCGAGTCTTTAAAATGATTTTCAAAAGTTAGAGCGGATCCCAAAACTATTTTTATATTTAAGATCTTCCTTTTAAAAAGGGGATTTAAATACTCGCTCAAAACCTGGGGGATCCGGCTCGGTGGTGTGTTTTATATTCGCAACAAGGTTGCTGTCTTGGTAAAAGAGTTTTTGATTACTTACCCAATATTCGGGAAGTAAAATTCTTGGAACAAGTTAATCCATTAACAGGCATCGCCTGGGAAATATCGGTGAGTTTTCCTTTCCAACTAGGTACGACTTCTTGGTGGAGCCGTATCAACAAGTTTCTACTTGGGGAAAGGGGGAAACGAGCTTTACGTTTCAGAGTCATGGATTTCATCTGAACTAGGAGTGGCGTAAGTGGTCGAGTAGCGCCGGCCCAGCCTTATTATATTGGCCCAAATGGCCTGGAAGTTCCGCTAAGGCGGTCCATTCCTTAGGAGTTCAGTGTTCGGTTGACAAGTAAATCCGACAGGTTCTCCTCTACATGTAGAAAATGGTGGGGTTGTACTACTACGACTGATCATCGTAAGTGGTCTTCCTGGCGCGGTAAACTCCCGTAATGAGTTCATCATCCAATTGGATATTTCTGCAACACTACCCAAAGCACTTCGATAGAAAGGCTACGGTTGGGCGATTGTTGAGTGTTGGCAGGGTCAAGTTTTCAAAATAATGTTTGCATCAAATGAAGTATCTCATAACTTCATTTTATTTTGATGATATTTTAAAGGTTGAATCTATTCAAGTATTATCTTGTAGTCTCGTCTATGTGATGAACTTTGGAAACTAATTATAACTTGAATGATGGTAGTTCAAGTAGTATTTGGAAAAGATATAAGTATATTGGAGTATTTTGTAACTTCATCTTTTAAACTTATATCTAGTAAATGATTATCTTATGCATGACAAAGATTTTCAGAAAAACGTTGAGACAAGGTTAGATATATGAGATCACCTTGCAACGATATTTTTATACAGTTATACACTGGAATTCTGTGTGTATTATGCATGGAAGAGGACTTCCAATATTTTGAAAAGTATATATGTATATATATATATACTGAATATTTTGCGACTTTATCGCATTAAGATATCAACTTGGTTCATTTCTTTTGACCAAGACTTTCATGAGTATTATGAGTAGGCTCATGTATTGTAAATCATTATACATATTATTTTGGTGGGCTTGCTGCTCACCCTTGCTTTATTTCTTCATCACACAACAACAGTTAGGAAAGATGGCCAGACTCCAGCAGACCCAGCGCAAGCGCGTGGGAAGCGTCCTGTGTCTTCCCGTTGATGTTGTAGCTGCTATAGCTGCAGAGGTAGATCTATTGTAGATCAGACCATCTACTTTTGAGAATCAATTATGTATAATTATAACTTGTGGCAGATAATGGCAATTAACTGTAAATTTATCAAGTAATCATTTTGGATTGTAATAACTTTTAAATTGTGGATTCAAAGACTTGTACTTATTTAAATTTCATCTCTGAGACTATAACGGGTTGTGGTGTGTGTTAGTGTGGGGTCACAGCATAAGGTTATTTATTAATTAAGTGAAGTGATATTGTGGAAAGAAAGACCGTGACGACCCGGATCCCCGACCCCGGATCTGGGGGTGTTACAGAAATGGTATCAGAGCTAAGCGTTATAAACCTCAGAGATGATGGGACGTTAAGATAATAAGTTCACTAAGATAATAAGAACTCTTGCCAAGTTCATAGTCGGGCTACCTAACGTAGTACTGACGGTTAAAACCCTTATGGGAACCCTTATAAATATCGTGATAGGAGCGTAGTTCGTTATCGTATATGGTAGCGGGACTCCGAACCCTGAAGTTGAGGAATATCAACGCGATGATGTTTTATTAGTTATTGGAGATCAGATTGTGGATCCGATAGAGTGTCCTAATACAGGACCGGATGATGTTGATATTGAGGATGTTGTCCTAGTAGGGATAGTTGTTGAGAAGGACCCCATGGAGGATCCTGACAGGATTGGATAAAGGACCACTGATGAATTGATGACCATGGTTTGGTCGACTACCAGAGGTAGGATTAGCCGGTCACTACCGGAGGTTCGTTCAAGTTGTAAAGATAGTAGCCCCTTTAACGCGGCTTACTCGTAAGACTGAGAAGTTCGAATGGACAGAGAAATGCGAGAACAGCTTTCAAGAACTGAAGCAGAGGTTGGTGATGGCCCCTATGCTGGCATTGCCGGATGGAAAAAGGAGATTTTGTGATTTGTAAGTGACGCTTCGCATAAGGAATTAGGGTGCTTCTTAGCACAGCAAGATAATCGCGTCTGCGTCAAGACAATTAAGGTAATATGAAATTTGATATCACCGCCCATGAGCTTAGGCTCGTGGCAATAGTTTTACCCTAAAGATTGGAGGCACTACTTGTATGGAGAGAAGTGCGAGAATTACCTAAGCCATAAGTGCTCTAGTACATTCTTACGTAGAAAGAGCTCAACATACGCTAGAGGAGGCGGTTAGAGCTAATCAAGAATTATGATTGGCAGATTCTTTATCATTCGGGGTAAGCCAATATGGTGGCTGATGCCCTTAGTAAAAAGGAGAGACTCAAGATGATAATGTCTTTTGGAGAGTTTATAAGAGATTTTGAGAAAATGGAAATAGTAGTGAAGGTAACCGGAGCCGGTACCGAAAAGCTGTTTGAGATAGCAATACAGCCCGAATTATTGGAAAAGATCATATTGTGCCAGAAAAAGTTATGAATGAAGGCAGAGAGCCAACAAATAGATAAAAGGTTAATATCGAGAAAGATGATAAGGGAATAATGAGGTATTCCTATAGAATTTGGGTTCCGAAAGTTCAAGAGCGTAAGGATGAGATCTTAGACGAAAGCTAGTTTGAGGAATAAGATTTAGAGCAAACCCTGAACGTGATAGTCAGGGAGGTCGCTGTTACGACCGGCATTTTATGTAATATTATTTGTGAATAATATTAAGTTAAATAAAAATATATTCAATGCTTGTACATTTGTGTGAGTGAAAATTTCTGCATTATAAATTTGCTTTGGGTAGTATATGATTTTTCAAAGCAAGAATTTATTTAATTTCTTTATTTTTGATTTATAAGGAATATTCTAAGCTTTGGAAAAATTTTCTTTTAAAAGACATTTTGTACACAAATTGTGAAAATGATTTTATAAAGTCTCTAAAAATACAAGTTAATTTATGGTAGAAATTTTATAATTTTTGAACTTGTATTTTATTTTATAAAAATAAATCATTATAAATTTTAGTTGTCATAATTATTAAATTACATGAATAACCTTGCATGCAAACTCTCTTCTATTTAACCAAAGGGCAAAGAAGACATTCTCCACCCCACTAACTCACATTTTGCTAGCCAAATTACCTCCTTGACCTTGCATGCAAATTTGCCTAACTTTAGCTAGAGGGTTACTCTTGTCATTTCCTAAATCCACTCACATTTAGCCTAGTCAAAGACATAAAAACAAAACTAAAGTGATGATCACTCCATTTTCACTCCACCCTTCCCTTTTCTCCTCCCTCCCTCTCGGCTCAACCCTCCCTCTCGGCCATCCCATAGCCGAGGCCCTCCATCCCCTTCATTTCTTCATTCTTTCACCCAAACAATCATCTTATATTCAAGTAATTTTACTCCCTATATGTTATTCTTATATATTTCAAAAGTTTAGAGTGAAAAACCTATGTTTTGACCTTGCATGGTGATGTTTTTGTTAAACTCAAAGTGAACCTCCTTGATTCTTGTGAATCTAAGGCTTTCACCATGAGTTATAGTATCATAGGGCCAAGAATGGCTAGACATAAGAGTGTTACACTTATGCGAATGCTGTTTTTACCCTAATCCATTCGGCCATGACTTGATAGGAGCCGAATGGATGGTGTTTTGTTGCCTTGTTAACATTTTTGTGTATTTTGTGATGATAACATGAATGTTGTAGTAAAATCTTGATAAAATCCTTTTGCATGCTAGTTGATCATTTAGTTGTAATCCATGTTAGGCTTGCATGTTGAATTATGATAAAAATTTATTTGGAAATCATGTTGATTTGGCTTGAAAGATCCGAAAGCATGCATGCATGCAAATCACTTTTGATTTTTTTTGGAAGTTTTGATCATTTAGATTCATGGTTGTTAGTGAGCCTTAATTTCAGTAGGAATAATGTATTAATATTGATTTATACTTCTTATTGCATGGTAATAATTCGTGGTTATCTTTTATAAAAAAAAATAATAAATAAATATATATATATATCTTGTTGCTTCAAGAGCATAAAGGTTTGTGATTTGTAAAGAGTAGTCTCTTTTATTTTGCCATAGTTGCACCATAGGTAAGGATGATCTCACCAAGGGTATTTTG